>NW_015555881.1:1074328-1090920 GCF_001515605.1 Sinocyclocheilus anshuiensis
GCGTTTACGAGAATGATCGTCGAGACGGGTACTATTGACATAATTCTGTGTATTAGTCTGTTCAAACATAAGGAGGAGATGCGAAAGACGAATCAACTCGGTGTTCGCGCGCCGTCTAAAATGTGTCTCTCTGTGTGTGTGTGCGCGCGCTTTGCAAGTATGCGGCAGAACTGAAGAGACGCTATGCGAGATGTGGCTTGTGCGCACACTTCAGGTGTGAGTCTGTCAGACAGCAAGACGAGACGGCAAAGAGTTGTTTTCTGCAACTTATTCCACTTAATAACTCTTTTTAATGTCACGCAATTCTCTGCTATATGCGTCGAACTAAAACTTTGACCTTTTGCAACGTTTTGATTTAAGTAGCCTATTATTAAAATGATTCAGATATCGCACGCCGTTGCGATATGCATATCGCGGTATTTACACTTGCGGTATTCCGATAATTTCGATATATCGTGCAGCCCTACTTGTGAGAAATGTTAAGAGAAACCAAGGTGGTATTTAAATGAGATATACATTGTGTGTTTCAAGCGATGTGCATGACACTCACATGGTTTCATCTTTGGAATCAAAGATCTCGACGCGGTCCAGGTACCATGCAGCATTCGCCTGCTTGTTGTCATGACGAATCCTCAGTTTCTTCAGCGGCCCCAGAACCATCCCAGTGATCGTGAACACGTCCTCCTGAAAATGATCTGCATTTAGATACATTCGGTATACAATGTGATTGTGTGGGTGTTTTGTTCCACTCACCTGTCTGCGCTCAAACTTGTTAAGGTGGTTTGACTTGCGTAGTTTTCTCTCGCCTGTGTCGCCCATTTCTCCATAGATGTTGATGTAAACACCCGCATCTGTTCCGGCCCCCAGCATATCTCCAGTATACACATGAACCTCGTATGAGTTCTCTAAGACACATGAACACACAAATGTCTTCTCAAAATGCACTTCTGTTGAAGGTATCAGATGGTACATTGTTACAGTGACCCCCCAGAATTTTGAAGAATGTCTCATTGTATTAGATAATAGCAAACAAATTAATTTTCTTTTATTATCAAATTTATTTAAAAGCAAATCAGCACAAGCACACTTTTTTTCACAAAAAGAACTGTTACATAATTTTTTTTTTACTTTAAGTTAAATAATTTTTAGTGAAATAAAATATGTATTTAAAATGAATAAATGTATTAATTATATTAAAATATTAGAATAATCTTAATTTAAATTAATTAATTATTAATAAATAAATGTACATTTATTAGTTAGTACATTTTAAATAAATGATTCATTTTCTTAAAATGTATTTATTTTTTATATACACTTTTTATACTTTTTTATTGTGAAGATTTGAATCTCTCTTTATACCCTCCAGATCTTCGTAATCCTCAGCACAGAGCTCCACGAGTATCTCTCCATCCTCTTCATCACGAGCGAGCCATCGGCCACATGGGAAACTGAAAGCCCGAACAACCTCCTTCAGTTCACCTGGGGATTCCTCTTCTTCCTCCTAGAGATGATTAGATGGTTGTAAAACTTAAATATTCAGATCAATGGTCGATCAGTATTAGTTTTTCAATTGCTGATTCAAAAAATGTTAAATGTGGTCCCTTACAGTATCCTCCCAAAGTCTAAATTAAGATCTCATTCAGAAAATACACTTTTTTTGTTTCAAAAGCAAAGACCTTATGGTCACACTTCAAATTTGATTTGCCCCTAACTGACCTTTTTCTTCTTTTTCTTCTTCTTGTCTTTCTTGTCCTCCTCTTTCTTCTCTGGTTTCACCATTGCCATGACCAGCCGTTTAACATCCACCTTCTCCAGGAACCATCCAGCCCCTATTCCCGAGCCGTCATGGCCGATCCGGATCTTATAGACCCGTCCCACATCTAAGGCCTCGATCTTAAATCAACCAATCAGACAGCATCTCTTCAGACACAACCAACCAGATTCCAGAAACGTCACTTAGCTTTAGGTGAGTTAATGTACAACTCCATTAACTCACCTTAAAGATCTCAGTGGTTCCTCTTTCAAAGTTGTTGGATCGGCTCTTGAGCTGTATTAGTTCGGTTTTCCCCTCCTCACCGTAAATCTGCAGGAAGACATTTGCATTCGTCCCTCCAGCCCACACGTCTCCTGTCACCACGGTAACCTCATAATTGATCACTGCCGATTAGACAAACACTGATTAATCATCAATAATTTTCAGTTCACAGTAGCTGGATTTGAACATGAATTTCACTAATAACAGTCAAATTTTGAGTGCAGTATATTGAAATAGCATGGTGACTACAACGCCAAAGTCATGGGTTTGATTCCCAGGGAATGTAAGAACTGAAATGTATATATATATATATATACTGTATTCTCTTTGGATAAAAGCATTTGTCAAATCCATAAATGTGAAATACATACATTTCTCTATCTCCAGTGTCTCACTAGGATAGATTTCCACCTCCACCTTCCCATCAGCCTCGTCTTTACAGAGCCAGCGGTGACTGGGGAACATGTACTGCACCCCGTGCACCGACACCCAAATCTGAACGCTGTCCAGGAACCAACCGGCTCGCAGACCCTCGTTAGTGTGGCCAATCAGCAACCTGTTTATCTACAGGACCATGAACATTCATTTTATTTTAGAAGAACAGAAGTATAATTGATGTTATGTAGAAATGTATGAATGATGTTTACAGTATGTACTTTATTCATACAGAATTTCTTGTGACATTGGATGGTTAGTTGCATTTTTGACATTTGCAGTACCTAGTATGTACTTATCCTGATAGAATAGAACAGAATAGCACAGGACAGAATGGATTTGACAGAACAGAGTGAATTTGAACAACAGAAAAAAATCGTTTGAACTGAACATAATAGGACAAATGAAAAAAATAGAATAGAATGAGTTACAGAATAGAGTGAATTGAACAACAGAACACAATAGAACAAATCTAACCAACAGAACAAAATACAACAAATTTGAACATTAGAAAGAATAGAATAGAATGGGTTTAACAGAATATAGTTAATTTGAACAGCAGAATAGAATGCAATAGAACAAATGTAAACAACAGCAAACAATAGAACAGATATATACATAAGAAAGAATAGAATAGAATACAACATAATAGAATTAGTTCAACAGAATAGAGTGAATTTGAACAACAGAACAAAACACAATATAACAAATGTAAACAACAAATTTGAAGATAGAATAGAATAGAATAGAATAGAATAGAATAGAATAGAACAGAATAGAATGGTTTAACAGTTAAATAGTTTGAACTGAACATAATAGGACAAATGAAAAAAGAACAAAATAGAACAAATTTGAACATTAGAAAGAATAGAAAAGAATAGAATAGAATAGAATGAGCTTAACAGAATAATTTAGAATAGAATAGAATGAGTTGCAGAATACAGGGAATTGAACAACAGAACACAATAGAACAAATCTAAACAACAGAACAAAAACAAAATAGAACAAATTTGAACATTAGAAAGAATAGAATAGAATGGGGTTAACAGAAAAATAGAATGCAATAGAACACATGTAAACAACAGCAAACAATAGAACAAATATATACATATGAAAGAATAGAATAGAATACAACAGAATAGAATTAGTTCAACAGGATAGAGTGAATTTGAACATCAGAACAAAACACAATATAACAAATGTAAACAGAACAAATGTGAAGATAGAATAGAATAGGATAGAATAGACTAGAATAGAATAGAATAGAATAGAATAGAATTGTAACTTTAGACTGGGTGAATAGGCCAAACATGAACAGGTAAGCATACATTGCCAATGTCAAAGGTCTCTATGGTGAAGATGTCCGTCTGTCCCGTCTCAAAATAGTTCACCAGGTCGTTATCGGAGACGACCAGCAGCATCTTGTTGGTGTCGCCTTTCTCTCCATACAGCTTTACGAACACCTTCGAATCTGAGCTGGCACCATTAATACTGCCTGTCTTTATCGCAATGTGATAACCAACAGCTGGAACAAACACACACATGTCAAAACCTATTGTATCTAGCTTATATTTATGTAGACAGACATACAAGCTGCTTTTTGGTTCATTATTGCATACATTTTATATTTTTGTATGTGTTAATGTTTGGATGTGTGTGTTCACTCACTAAACAAACGTTGACCATCATCAGTAGGGACTAACTCTCTTACAATCTGCCCATCGTCTTCATTACGATCCAACCACCTGAGATGAGAAAGAGAGAGATACAGTAGGTGAATGTGCAGGATGTATATGTGTGTGTGTGTGTGTGTGTGTGTGTGTGTGTGTGTGTGTAACTGAGCTCTCTCATTGGTGTAGCTAGGGTTTCCTCTGCACTCATTAGTGTCCATTAGTAACCAGAGTCAGTTTTCTCAACTACATAATTGACTTAAACACCACTCTCCCATGTTCTTTACCCAGCTAGATACATGCACATATACTTACTTATACGTATATGTGTACTTATAGTGAGCTTGAAATATGATTTAGCACACAAGCTAATGTTTGTTAGATTGTCTTGCCTGTAACATGGGAACTCGATGGATGACGCCTCAGGTTGCCCCTCCTCTCTGATCATCACCTTATCTAGGAACCAACCACATCCTCCGCCTCGTCCGTCATGACCAATCCGAACCCTCCTGATCTGTCCCAGGTTGACCGCCTCTACCAGGAACTCATCATGCTGAGAAAAGAGTAAAACACATACTACTTCTGCAGTATATAGTACGTATGATGTGCAAATTGCGCAGAGCACACTGTACTGTACTTTTGATTTTCAAAATTAACCGGATATAATATCACCAGCAACTCATTATTTAATCAGATTACCAAAAGTTCAGACATATTTAGACATATTAAAACTTTGTCTTTCTCTTTATTTATTCCTTGCCTTTCTAGCTTGTACTTATTTGAACAATGCCTAAAACTTGGTATTACAAGCACTTCCTCTGTCTGTTTGCCTCTTTAAGAAGAATCACTTTATGTATTCCCCAATTGCAAGTTGCTTTGGATAAAAGCGTCTGCAAAATGACTAAATGTAAATGTAAATGTAGACATTTTAGAAATGCAAAATGATGATGAAAGCTGAAAGCTGGACATCTCACACTGACTTTAACATCCAACATAATGAGGTCATGTGACAGCAATGTAGCATACAACTTTATGTAAACAGCACACATTATTCAGCAATAAATATTTCAAACAGTAGTAGATTGATGTCACATGACAATAATTTTGTATGTTTCATTCATCAAGTGCCATCCAGTTATCATCTCTAAAATAATGAGGCTTTTTATTTATATATTAACTAAATTAAGGCTGCATTTAATTGATCAAAATACAGTAAATACAGAAATACTATTACAATTTGAAATAAGTTTTTTCTATGTGAATATATAGTCAAATGTAATTTATTCCTGTGATGCAAAGCTGAATTTTCAGCATCATTACTCCAGTCTTTAGTGTCACATGATCCTTCAGAAATCATTCTAATATGCTGACTTGCTGCTCAAGAAATACTCACATTTCCTTTCTCAAACTTGTTGGCGTTGTTTTTGCTCATGAACATCAGACGCTCTCCAGTGTCTCCCAAGTCACCAATGATGTTTAAATAAACACTGGCATCTGTTCCACTTCCGCTGATGTTTCCCGTGCAAATCGTCACACGATACTTAATAACTATTGATTAGCAATAAAAAAAACATACAGGAATATGAAAAATCAAATAAATCATTATCTTTGATTGTAAAATTGTATTTTACCTACTGTAAACTATTAATATAATGCATGGCTGAGTTTGGGATAATATCTTTACGTGTCCAAAACACATAGAGGTTCTTCAGTGGTTCTTTGAAGTCACTTATGTTCAGCAAAGAAGATTATTGTTATTATGAACCATTATTCATGTTTTGGGTTCTTGAGTTGTTACTTTATGTTTAATCATTGGTTCTTCAGATTTGTGTTTTGGATACTGGGATCTTTAAAGGGGTCCTATTATGCTTTTTCACTTTTTCAACTTTAGTTAGTCTGTAATGTTGCTGTTGAGCATAAAAAAGATCTGCAAAGTTACAAAGCTCAAAGTCCAATTCAAAAGAAGATATTTTATTTAACAGAAATCACTTTTCAAAAACTACAACGAACGACTCGTTTGGACTACAACGCATATTTTTCGGGATTTGTGATATCACAAATACCGACGAATGGGACGGGACCTGGTTGAGCTGCACTAGAGAAGGCAACGAGTGTTATCACTATGTCGGAGACGTGCTAGTTTTCACAAGACAGACGAACTTAGAGTGGTTACAATCATCCGGGTTTAAATCGCGCTCAAATTGATTTGATTTTGATGCAATATTTACACTGAAGACTTTGTAAAAGAGCATAATAGGACCCCTTTAAAGCGCCAGTATATACATGTAAATGGTTTTCCTAAAAACTAAAAATAGAAGTTTTTGTGATACTTAAAAATGCACTAATTAGTAGTTTTAAGAGAGAATGAATGTGTTTTGTGGTTCTCTCACGTGGTAAAGCTTCTGGCACAAGTTTTCCAGTAGCTGGCAGCTCTCTAACGATCTCATTGTCATCTTCATTGATGTCCAACCAACGGTTACAAACAAATGAGCATTTCTCCCTAGTAAGGGTCTTCATCAATGTCACCTTTATACAGAAAAACCAAGAAGAAAATGTAATGGCACAGAGCTCAGGACACATTACAGAATTTTGTATTTTGCTTAAATATCAACTTTGTCTCAGTTGTTTCTCCTAGAACTGATTAGAAGAAATACAAATAGAAACAGATGAGATAACATCCAAAAAGAATATAAAGCTATATAAAATGTATGTACTGTATATAGCATAGATCATTTGGACTTTGATGAGAAATGTTTGAGTTCATATTGAACTCTTTCGATTGCAGACTCACATGTGAAACACTAATACATTTACGTTTAGCAGCAAAGTGCACAAATCATTTTTAAGTGTACCAGTACAAGTATCTGAGAAAACACGAAGAATGCTTGCTTACATCATGATTACAGTGTGAACTGGACAAATTGTTTCTGTGTAATAGTGCACTAGACTGTAGTGCAGGTCTCTCACCCTGCCAAGATGCCAGCCAGAGAAAGGATTCCTCTTTTCGTGCCAGATTCTCAGCTTGCGTATCTTCCCGATATCGGCCATCTCAATCTAGAGCAATGGCAAAAATGTCAAATACAAAAACTTATTTTTGATAAGATTCAACATTTTCAAGTTCTGGGCAATGCATTAGAAATAAAACATCAAACTTATCAACTGATATATATATTTACACAGATGAACTGGCACTTAGGTTTACAAATATGTTTTGGGACCACTGTATATTTATAGAATGAGACACAACGATAAAAACACACACAGACATACAATGAACTTGTCGCACTGTCCCTGTTCAAAACTGTCTGATTTGCTCTCGAGTTTCATCTCATCGCTCTTGCCCTTCTCTCCGTACACCTGCAGGAACACCTGGGCATCTGTGCCTGCACCTTTAATCTCAGACGTCCAGATCCACAGAGACCAGGGGAATTCTGAGAAACATGCAGAAAAGATCAATTTGTGTGTCTTGACAGTGTAAGAGTCAATTCAATATTACTTTTAAATGTTATAATTTTTTGTGATTAGAATTTCATTTTATTATTAATGTTATTATTTTTATTAAGATAAATGTATCATTAATGTTGTTATTTCTATGAATATAATTTAATTTTAATACTAATTTTATTATTTTTTTATGAATATAACTATTTTATTATTGATGTTACTATTTTATTAATATAATTGTTGTTATTATTTTATGAATATTATTTTATTTTATTATTGATTTAATCATTAATAATGAATATAATTGTATTTTATTATTGATGTTATTTTTATGAATATAATCACATTTTTATGACTGATTTTATTATTTTTATACATTTTATCATTAATGTTATTTTCATTCATATCATTTATTTTATTACTTGTTATGAACATACCTTTATTTAATTGTAAATTTTATTATTTTTAGGAATATAATTTTATTTTAATATTGATGTTAACACTTTTTATAAAATTATTTTATTTTATTATTGATTTAATTTTTAATGAACATTATTTATCATAAAAAAATTTTTATGAATCTAATTTTATTTCACTATTGATTTTACTATTTTTGCATCAACTAAAAGAATGACAATAACTTTTAAATTTAGCTTAAACACAACACAGCACATTTGTGACCCTGGAGCACAAAAGCAGTCTTTAAGTCGCTGGGGTATATTTGTAGCAATAGCCAAAAATACATTGTATGGGTCAAAATTATTGATTTTTCTTTTATGCCAAAAATCATTAGGATATTAAGTAAAGATCATGTTCCATGAAGATATTTTGTAAATTTCCTACTGTAAATATATCAAAACTTAATTTTTGATTAGTAATATGCATTGCTAAGAACTTCATTTGGACAACTTTAAAGGCGATTTTCTCAATATTTCGATTTTTTTCCACCCTCAGATTTCAGATTTTCAAAAAGTTGTATCTCGGCCAAATATTGTCACATCCTAACAAACCATACATCAATGGAAAGCTTATTTATTCAGCTTTCTGATGTATGAATCTCAACTTCAAAAAATTGAACGTTATGACTGGTTTTGTGGTCCAGGGTCACATTTAGTGTCAGGTTGCACTGGATTGTAGGTGGTTAGCGAATAAGATGCAGGTCTTTACACTGCAATACAGCATGTTTAGTGAACTTTACCCCTGATTGCTTCGACAGGGGAAGAGTTTGATCATTTGCTCACTCTTTTGCTTTTTCTGTCTGAGTGAGACCATCTCATACAGTTCTCGCTCCACCAGTCCATCACCCTCATCTTCATCCAACCACCTGCCGCAGGGAAATACCTGCTCTAAACCTGTGAACGGGCAGTATACCGTCACCTGTGAGAGAAAGAGAGCGACAGATCACATGCTGTATGTATGAATAAGTAATGAAAGCTTCAAAGCACCTTATAGCCCTGGCACGCACCTTTTCGCAATACCAGCCGCAGCTGATCCCAGCGTTGTCGTGTCCGATCGTGACTCTGCTGAGCGGGCTGAGCAGCTCCAGCAGCTCAACGTTAAAGATGTCGATCTGAGCGCGCTCAAACGTGCCGCCCTCCAGGAACAACTTACCGCTGTTCTTAATTCCTTTACGACCGTGCATGACAAAGTGGATCTTAGAGTTAGTGCCAGCTCCACGAATATCACCCGTCATCACCTGTACGTTATACACAATCGCTACACGCACATACACAAACAAACAAATCCAGGTCAGTTATAATCAGATGCACTTATCCTAACATACAAACACACACGTTTGCTCTTACCCATTGGCTGCGTGGCTCCGGCAAGCACATCTCTTTGTATTTTGCCGTCCCCTTCTGAGATGTCAAACCAGGCATTGACAGGAAACTCATAAACCTCCTTATTCCCCATGTCATCTACTACAACCTAAATCACATCACCATAACACAAAGACATCATATTAATAACAGAGGACAGAGACAAAGATATTCCTCATGAAGATATGAAAAGTGCGTTTGTGTACTTTATCACATGCCCAGCCAGCAGAAGACCCCTTGCTATTGTGTCCGATGGTGATTTTTCGAAGTCTGCCAAGATTTGGTGCTTCGATGGTGAATTTGTCTTCATTACCGCGCTCGAAATTGTCTTTTCCATCGCTGGCCAGTTTTCGTTCTCCTGCAGTCATCACAACAAGACGGTGCAACATAAAAAAAATAACATACACTTAGAAACATTGACTGTTTTTAGTACTGAAAAGTGTAAAAAAATGTGTCTAATTCAAAATAAATAAATAAGTTCAAATAAAATAATATGTGTGTTATAATTGTAAGAAATACTGTATGTTTAATTAAAAAATTAATTGTTCTAGGCAATAAAATAAAATAGTCTCACGGTTTAACATAAAAGCATGTTTTATAATTGTAATATGAAAATATGTCTAATAATAATTAAAAATGTTCTAGGCAGTGTTGCCAACTGCTTTCAATTGAAAGTAGCTAAAACTGGTAGCTAAATGTCACTAGATGACATCATAATGTCAAATTCGCTGATCTATATAAAGGTGAATGTAGATCAGTTGGCAAGATGAGAACTTAGATAAGGTTTGTCCAAGAAGTTGCTCTATTTGTCCCTAAACTTTTGAAAAAAGTCTCAAAAGGGGAGGGGGAGTCGCTAAATCTAGCTACAAAGTAGCTAAATTGGCAACACTGGTTCTAGGCAATTAAAGTTTGACCTTTTGTGTGTTTTTTGCAACATAAAATAACACACACAGAAACACAGACTGATTTTAGTGACCTGTATCCCCAAACTCGCCGAAAACACTGAGGTAGACATCAGCGTCGGTCCCACTGCCTTTAGCATCCATTGTGAAGACACTGGCTATGTACTTGTTCTCTGCAATATATGAACAGACACACACATTAACACATACAGTATATAAGACAAAACATGTTACCATCATTTTTTTGCATGCACCATGTATTTTTGGGCATTGACTATCATTCCACCATGGTATTTTTTGAAAAACCATGGAGCATCAAAAACCACCAGTGAGCTCTTTCTCAGAAACAGCTGGTACATCTAGTCTTTCTCCTATCTGTGGGATGTAATGTTATATTGTCCGTGGTCTCTGGGAATGTTGGATTGGTGATATTGTGATCCTCGTCTGAAACTCTACTCTACTACTAAATTTCTCCTAATCCTTTGTATGCAACCTGAGTCTGGTGATGCTTTGTATGCATGTATCATCTATGATCATGATCACATGACCTATGTGATGTTATCTATGGGTTATATGGAATAAGACCTGAAGTATATCTGTAGGTTACATGTAGTTTTTTATTAGTAGTGTTTTTATTTGAGAGTTGTAGTATCTTGTTTCTTGTTATCTTTATTTATGCTACAGATCTCTATGGCAAGTGTTATAATTGTAAGAAATACTGTATGTTTAATTAAAAAATTAATTGTTCTAGGCAATAAAATAAAATAGTCTCACGGTTTAACATAAAAGCATGTTTTATAATTGTAATATGAAAATATGTCTAATAATAATTAAAAATGTTCTAGGCAGTGTTGCCAACTGCTTTCAATTGAAAGTAGCTAAAACTGGTAGCTAAATGTCACTAGATGACATCATAATGTCAAATTCGCTGATCTATATAAAGGTGAATGTAGATCAGTTGGCAAGATGAGAACTTAGATAAGGTTTGTCCAAGAAGTTGCTCTATTTGTCCCTAAACTTTTGAAAAAAGTCTCAAAAGGGGAGGGGGAGTCGCTAAATCTAGCTACAAAGTAGCTAAATTGGCAACACTGGTTCTAGGCAATTAAAGTTTGACCTTTTGTGTGTTTTTTGCAACATAAAATAACACACACAGAAACACAGACTGATTTTAGTGACCTGTATCCCCAAACTCGCCGAAAACACTGAGGTAGACATCAGCGTCGGTCCCACTGCCTTTAGCATCCATTGTGAAGACACTGGCTATGTACTTGTTCTCTGCAATATATGAACAGACACACACATTAACACATACAGTATATAAGACAAAACATGTTACCATCATTTTTTTGCATGCACCATGTATTTTTGGGCATTGACTATCATTCCACCATGGTATTTTTTGAAAAACCATGGAGCATCAAAAACCACCAGTGAGCTCTTTCTCAGAAACAGCTGGTACATCTAGTCTTTCTCCTATCTGTGGGATGTAATGTTATATTGTCCGTGGTCTCTGGGAATGTTGGATTGGTGATATTGTGATCCTCGTCTGAAACTCTACTCTACTACTAAATTTCTCCTAATCCTTTGTATGCAACCTGAGTCTGGTGATGCTTTGTATGCATGTATCATCTATGATCATGATCACATGACCTATGTGATGTTATCTATGGTTTATATGGAGCAAGATGTGAAGTATATCTGTAGATTATATGTCATTTTTTATTAGTAGTGTTTTTATTTGAGAGTTGTAATATCTTGTTTGAGATACTTTACATATGCTAAAGGTCTCAATGGGAAAATGACAGTTTGTCATGCAATGCACGTGTTATTTATGTAGTGTTAATGTGTGTATGTACACTGACTGGTCTGTCTGTCGTATATGGGCTGACTAAGGACTGTGTTTCACAGAAGAAAGAAAGAAGGAAAGAAAGAAAGTGACATGGGTTTGGAACCTATTGAGGACAAATACATAATGACAGAATTTTAATGTCTAATGCAAAATGTTTAATCATTGTAAAAAAAATATGTGTCTAATTAAAAAATGTTCAAGGAAATCAAAGTTTGACCAGATGGCAAAATAAATAAATAAATAAAAATTTTATAAAATAACAGTTTAACCTAAAATCATGTTTTATAACTTGCAAGAAATTTGTCAAAAAAAATTTAAGTTTTGACTAGATTTGTGGCACATTTTTCAGGTAAAATAAAATAAAATAAAATAACGGTTTAACCTAAAATCATGCTTTATAACTTGCAAGAAATTTGTCTAACAAAAAAAAAAAAAGTTTTGACTAGATTTGTGGCACATTTTTCAGGTAAAATAAAATAAAATAAAAACGGTTTAACCTAAAATCATGTTTTATAACTTGCAAGAAATTTGTCTAACAAGAAAAAAAAAAGTTTTGACTAGATTTGTGGCACATTTTTTCAGGTAAAATAAAATTGAATAAAATAAAATAATAGATTTGTTTATTTGCTCTCTATTTTGCAAGCATTTATTGTAAATAAAAGGTCACAACATACGTTTTGGGATGTCCATGGGGTTCAGGCTACCCAACAGATATCGGACAGTAAGTCCATCCCCCTCGTCTCTGCTCAGCCAATTGTTGCAGGCGTAAAAGAATCGGAGGTGTGGCCTGTTCATGTCAGTCACGATGACCCGGTCCAGGAACCAACTGGCACTCATGCCAGTGCTATCATGCTCGATTCTGCATTACAGGAAGTACATCACAAGACATATATCGTTCTAAATTTTAAGACGTGCCTTTAAGGTAGTTACTCTTCGATGTATACAGACGTATATGTACCTAATTTTCTTTATTGGTCCAACATTGTGCGTTTTGATCCGAAAAACGTCAGTCTTGTTCTTTTCAAAGGCTGTTCTGCTCCTAAAATTAATAGAAATAAACCTGTGAATAGACTCAAAAATAAATGATTTACTGTGATACTCAATCAAGCTTCTAACTTTCTAATGCACCAACATCTGGAAATTACTATGCAGAAGTGTGTGTTTATGAGAAAGAACCATCTGTCAATGACCCACATATCGCTCTACAGTCTCTTGCGTTGGCTTCGGTAAAAGCATCTCTCTAATCAAAATGCGAAATGCATGAATTAAAAATCACCCAGTATGAATTACACATCCACTCACACTGCCAAATGTCTCACACACATACACACGGACTTACCGATGCGGTGAAACCAACACACATCTCACCTGAGATAAGCATGCTGAAAACGCACCAGCAAACTTTGGAAATGATGACATTTAGACAGATTCAGAGATTCTGTTAAATATCATCTCGATTCCAAAATGTTGCATTCTGACTGCCGGAAAGAATTAAAGTCCAAAACCATTTCTATTCTACTCTGCTGAAACTCTCTGAGGAGGAGTTACTGAACAGATCTACCTAATAAATGAGTCTTTTACTGACTGGATGAATCCCGTCAAAACCTGTCATGAAAATTATGTCAAAATGTAAAAAAATCTTTAAAATAAAAGCTTCCACTTCTGAGAACCCCTGGAAATGTGAAAAGGGTCCATTGGGGTGAAATTTAACGACATGTTCTTGACAAGTTTCGTGAGATGCACCCAACTACCCAAACACATTTCTCAAATAGATTGAAAATCATAAATTTGGAGGCATACAAACTAAGCTTCCAAATGATTTATGAATATACAGTTAGTCTATAGGAGTCTTGTTTATGAATTGTTCATCATCACTGTGCAATTTTCTTCTAAACTTTTCTGAAGCTTCATCTGATTTCCATTTCTGGCCTTTTTACTGCATTTGTAATGTGTTATGAGTCATTATGCAACATTAACCATTTGGACATTCATCTGAGCAAGTAAAAACTCTCCTATTAGTAATTAATTTCTGAATCATTTCAGCACTGATCAGGACGATCGATTACTGTATAGGAAGAATTTTGAGGGGTCTCTCTTTGTACTCATAAAAAAATCAACACACATACATGGGACATTATGTATGTGTGGAGATTTCTATGAGTAGCCTACCTGTTTGTCGTGATCAGATGTGTAAAGACCACAAAAGGAAGTGATGTCATATGACTGTACCCTCTCATTGGTTCAATGAGCAAGTCAAATGAATCTCTTCACCTTCAGATGAATGTCCGTGGTGATACTGTACAGAGGAGAGCAAATCCTGTGCTTCACCATGGCATTGTGTGTGATGGATGAGCCAAGCGTGATTAAAACTCATGTCATGATTAATTCATTTCATGAATAATCGTATAGCCCTACTAAGAAAACAATATCTATTTCCCAAAGATGTGATGGTGTGAATGTCATGGTCAAAGCACACAGGATGTTCTCTTGTACAGCACTGTGTGCAAAAAGCAATGCACGGCCACACACGAGCAGATGAGGTGGCCATGTTAAAGTTATACCTCTTTTCTGTGCTGTAGATTAGAGAAGAATACAGAATTAAATAATTAACATGGCAGATACGCACTCTCCTTTCAAAATCCACAGACATTTCTAGTTTTGCACTACCCTGAAAAAAAATAAAGTTGTGTAGATTTCCTTTGAAACAATTTTCGCTCAGAAATCACTAGTGATAATAACAAGTAATTACTAAGAAATGGTAAGTAACACATTGAATTAAACAAGAAATTCTGAAGTAGATCGACTGAAACAGTATTTTCTTGTAAAATGTACTCCAATAATCTGCACCCAAAAATGTCAAATTTGTTGAATGTTTACTCACCCTCAGGCCATCCAAAATATAGATGAGTTTGTTTTTTCATGGGAACAGATTTGGAGGAATGTAGCATCACATAGCAATGGATGCTCTGCAGTGAATGGGTGCCGTCAGAATGAGAGTCCAAACAGCTGATAAAAAACATCACAAGTAATCCACACCACTCCAGTCAATCAATTAATATCTTGAGAGGAGAAAAGCTGCATGTTTGTAAGAAACAAATCTATCATTATGGTGATTTAACTTTAAACGGTCGCTGCCAGCCAAAAAGTCCATAATCCATAATAACGGTTCCTCCAGTGAAAAAGTCCACATCCTGCTGTCCTCTCACATCAAAATTCATCAACCTATTTGTTTAGAACTGTTTTTCACTTGTAAACGGTGCCTGATCTGTGCATATTTCTCTCCTGATTCAGACAAATTTTTTTCACTGGAGAAAGCAATATAATGGAATTGAATATTCTCAATAAATAGATTTCTTACAAAACATGCAGCTTTTCAGTTCACAAGACAGTGAAGACTTGTGGATTACGGTGATGTTTTTATCATCTGTTTAGACTCTCATTTTGACGGCACCCATTCACTGCAGAGGATCCATTGGGGAGAAAGTGATGTAATGCTACATTTCTCCAAATCTGTTCTGATGAAGAAACAAACTCGTGGATGGCCTGAGAGTACATTTTCAACAAATTTTCATTACTGGGTGAACTATTCCTTGAATAATGATAATACCAATACTAATAATGACAAATGATCATTTTCAGGGAACAGATTTGTGCATGTCAATGTGCATCTGGAAACCCTTTCAAATTAACATCGCCATGTAGAGATGCAGGTTTGAAGCTTAACTTACTTGCTGGCCAGGTGAACTTTGGGAGTCACTCCAAACTCTCCATACATGGTGACAAATACATTAGCATCAGTCCCAGCGCCTTTAACATCCCCTGTGATGGTCACCACCTCGTACACTGAGAAGGAGAGCAATCTGTAAACCAATTATACCTGACCCTCCACAAAAGAAAGCATCTTGTTTTCATTTGAATGACATAAGAAGGGCTGTAGTCTCAGATATGTAGTGCTCAGGTATATCCTGTGTAACCCAACAACCTGCTATTCTAAGCTCACCCACGTTTGTATAAGATGCATTGCTGTAAGCAATATCTCTGTAACTTAGCCATGTTAATGGAGTGAGAGTACGACATGGCCCTGATGCTCACCGCGTGACCTCTACCTTTCTCTGAACCTCTGCAAGACCCTGGGACAACCAAATGCATGTCTGAACCTGAGGAGCAGTGTGTCTAAGTAACGTTCAAACAGGGTTCAATTGGAACATGTTAAGTTTATTTTAGGGTGCTTTCACACTAGCGCTTTTGGTGCACACCCGGGTTTGTTTGACGTCACAGTTCGGTTCGTTTGGATAATGTGAATGCTGTTTTCTGAACTCGGGTGTGCACCCGCAAACCGAATCCGCCTAAAAAGGGTGGTATGGGGTTCGGTTCGCTTCTGATGTGAACTCTATTAATGAATTATGAATTGGTCAAACGGTGTATATATATATA
>NW_015555881.1:1090933-1103920 GCF_001515605.1 Sinocyclocheilus anshuiensis
TATATAGTATATATATATAAACAAAAAATTTTAATTGAAACATTAAAATATGCTATATGATTATTTAAAACAGTAAATGTGGAAATTTTATGGGAACTTCAGAACCTCATTCAGCACAAACGATTTATAGAATTTATAGATATATACTGTAATCAGATCATAATGATCATAAACCAGCTTTGCAGGTTTTTACATTTTTTATCAGCTTTTGATTCAGCCAGGGTAAGGTACCCCTGTATCGGTGCTAAGCGATAACCTCAACCCGACGTGCTACGCCCGACTGAACCTGACAGCATGCCGTCCATCGCGCTGAATGAGGTTTTGATGGTTCCATGAAAAGGCCGATTAGAGTATAATGTTTCAGGCCATAGAGAGGTGCCCGTCTGATTCAAATCCACTATTGGCCCATTGCCGGCCGCTGTTCTCTCATGATAGCCTGCTGCCAGGACACCGTAATAATCAGTCAATCCAGACACGCCTCTGCTGTGCCAATCAGAGACCTCTAGAGCCGCTTGCCAATGTGAAATCCGGAAGGTTCTCTGACTGGACGTTAATGGAACGATCAGAATTTGACTGCAAATCAGATACTGACACTCTGAAACATAAAATTCCAATTAGGATTATTGCAAGCAGAACAACAAGAACATTTTTAATCTCCATTCACTCTTACAAATAAAGGTTCCAAAAGGTTGGTTTCACAGCGATGCCATAGAAGAACCATTTATTTGGTTCCTCAAAGAACCTTTCAGTTGAAAGTTCTTAAAAGAACCTTTTTTTTTTTTATGTGAAGAACAATTTAAACGTCTAAATAATATTTTTGGTTTTATGGATGTTGAACGTTCTTCAGGGAACCACTGATGCCAATAAAAAAAATTTATTTTAAAAGTGTATAGCAACTTCATTTAAGAACCTTTCTGTCTCCATTCGTCCTTCGTCTATTTCTACTTTCGTTGCTAAACCTCCAACATTCAAGTAATCAAATAAGAGGTGTTCCAGGGTTAAAAGAAATCCAACCTGTGAGAAACCAAGAGAAGGGGGGTGCCTGACTGAGAGTGAAAGCAGAGAAAGAGACGGACAGACACAGTAAGAGAGTGAGAAAGACAGTTCATCCCCAGAAGACAGACAGTTTGTGCTGTGGCTCCACATTTAAGCAAGTCTCCAAATGCAGTTTGCTCATTTAAAAGGATGGTTCATCAACAAATGACAATTCTGTCACTTATTCACCCTCACGTTGTTTCAAACCTGCATCTCTCTTCAAAGAAAAAAGCTTCCAAATAGGGTTTTCACAGCAATATCATAGAACCATTTTTGGTTCCCCAGAGACATTTTTTCTTAGTCTGAAGAACACTTTAACTATCTGAAGAACCTTTTTCACTATTTCCAGAACTGCACTGGAAAGGTTCAATGAATATTAAAAGTTCTTCATGGAACCATCAATGCCAATAAGGAACAACAAAAAGAGATATTTCGGAGGATAATTCACATCAACCATGACTGTCAAGCTACAAAAAGAACTACAAAAGCACAATATTAGTAGTCCATATGACGTTTGCACTGAATTCATTCAGAAGGCGTATGATAGCTTTGTGTGAGAAAGTCATTCATTGATAATCTTCTCCAAGTTCTGAAATTTCAGTATTGACTACGTTTATGGTGCTTTTCGGTTTTTTTTTTGTCCTTCATGAAGCTCAAAGGTCATGGTTACTGCATTTTGCATAACATTCTCTCCCAGTAAACCATAATGTTTGGAGGAACATGAGGGTAAGTATAAATAATGATTTTCATCAACAAACTATCCTTTCAAATGAATAAATGCATTAAAATCTGACAAAATGTTTAGGGAAAACCTCAGCTGATCTAGTTTTCTCTTTATAAAGATTGATAAGAATAAAAAGAAGAACAGAACGGGAATCCTCTTCCAGAGTCTACCTTTCTTTTTGTTGAATTCATCTTCTTGATCATCCGATTCCTCCGTGTGATAGCTCAGCAGCTCTTCCTGGTAGACCTCAGCATAATCCACCTGTTTGACCTTTGACTTCTTCCCTTTCTTTGCTTTCTTTTCCTCGTCGCTGTCAGAACCCTTCTTTTTCTTTTTATCCTTTTTCTTCTTCTTCTTATCCTCCTCTTCCTCCGCCTCCTCCTGCACGGCATCCTCATCCTCCTCCTCCTCGGCCGACTTCTTCTTTTTCTTGCCGTCTTTGCTCTTTTTCTCCTTGGACCCCATGTCTTCTTGTCTTTCTTTGCTTTCGGATGGTTTACTCTTCTTTTTCTTCTCTTTCCTTACCTCCCGTTCCTCGTTTGAGGTCCGTTTTTCTTTGCTGATGGGCTCATTGTTGTTCTGCTCATCCGTCCCGTTGTCATTCTCTGTCACCTCAACATCTTCCTTTTTCTTTTTCTCTTTCACAGATTCGCTCTTTTTTCTCTTCTCTGTACGTGTCTCAGCGCTCTCTATCTTCTCCTCGGAGCTCTTCTGTCTTGTCTTTGCGTCCCTCTTACTCTTTCCTTTTGCCGTTGGCTCCTTCTCCTCTCCTTCGTCATCCCTATCTTCGGTTTCTGTTGGTTTTTTCTCTTTTGTGGGCATCTTTTATTCATCCGGAGTGTGGCTGGGTGAGGGTGAGTGTTTCCTCGCCGTCTGCGGTGTAAGGTGTCGCCGTCTGACCCGCGCCGGCCGATGGGCCCCTGCATGCAGCTGGAGCGGGGCCTCAGCTCGGAGCCGGAGGCTCTCTCGTGCAGGCACCGAGCTCATGAATAATTACTGTGCTCAGCGTGGTCACATAATCTGTGAGAGAAAGCAAATGAAAACGGAGAGGACAGCGATCATTTAAGAACCTTTCTGTCTCCATTCGTCCTTCGTCTATTTCTACTTTCGTTGCTAAACCTCCAACATTCAAGTAATCAAATAAGAGGTGTTCCAGGGTTAAAAGAAATCCAACCTGTGAGAAACCAAGAGAAGGGGGGTGCCTGACTGAGAGTGAAAGCAGAGAAAGAGACAGACAGACGCAGTGAGAGAGAGAGAGAGAGAGAAACAGTTCATCCCCAGAAGACAGACAGTTTGACAGTAGGTCGGGTGCTGTGGCTTTACACTTAACCAAGTCTCCAAATGCGATCTGCTCATTTAAAAGGATAGTTCATCAACAATTGACATATCTGACACTTATCCACCCTCACATTGTTCCAAACCTGCATAAAGCTTCCAAAAGGGGTTTTCGCAGCAATGGCCAAAGAAATGTGAACAGTTCTTAAAAGAACCTTACCTTTTTCTTTTTTAGTTTGAAGAACATTGTAATCGTCTGAAGAAACTTTTGTGTATTCAAAGGGTTCTATATTAAAGGTTCTTCATAGAACCATCAGAGCCAATAAGGAACCACAAAAAGAGACATTTTGGAGGACAATTCGTATAAACCATGACTGTCAAGCTACAAAAAGGACAACAAAAGCACAATAGAACTATAGTCCATATACCGTCTGAACTGAATTCCTTCAGAAGGTGTATGATAGCTTTGTGTGACAAGGTTGTTCATTGATAATCTTCTCCAAGTTCTGAAATTTCAGTATTGACTACGTTTATGGTGCTTTTCGGTTTTTTTTTTGTCCTTCATGAAGCTCAAAGGTCATGGTTACTGCATTTTGCATAACATTCTCTCCCAGTAAACCATAATGTTTGGAGGAACATGAGGGTAAGTATAAATAATGATTTTCATCAACAAACTATCCTTTCAAATGAATAAATGCATTAAAATCTGACAAAATGTTTAGGGAAAACCTCAGCTGATCTAGTTTTCTCTTTATAAAGATTGATAAGAATAAAAAGAAGAACAGAACGGGAATCCTCTTCCAGAGTCTACCTTTCTTTTTGTTGAATTCATCTTCTTGATCATCCGATTCCTCCGTGTGATAGCTCAGCAGCTCTTCCTGGTAGACCTCAGCATAATCCACCTGTTTGACCTTTGACTTCTTCCCTTTCTTTGCTTTCTTTTCCTCGTCGCTGTCAGAACCCTTCTTTTTCTTTTTATCCTTTTTCTTCTTCTTCTTATCCTCCTCTTCCTCCGCCTCCTCCTGCACGGCATCCTCATCCTCCTCCTCCTCGGCCGACTTCTTCTTTTTCTTGCCGTCTTTGCTCTTTTTCTCCTTGGACCCCATGTCTTCTTGTCTTTCTTTGCTTTCGGATGGTTTACTCTTCTTTTTCTTCTCTTTCCTTACCTCCCGTTCCTCGTTTGAGGTCCGTTTTTCTTTGCTGATGGGCTCATTGTTGTTCTGCTCATCCGTCCCGTTGTCATTCTCTGTCACCTCAACATCTTCCTTTTTCTTTTTCTCTTTCACAGATTCGCTCTTTTTTCTCTTCTCTGTACGTGTCTCAGCGCTCTCTATCTTCTCCTCGGAGCTCTTCTGTCTTGTCTTTGCGTCCCTCTTACTCTTTCCTTTTGCCGTTGGCTCCTTCTCCTCTCCTTCGTCATCCCTATCTTCGGTTTCTGTTGGTTTTTTCTCTTTTGTGGGCATCTTTTATTCATCCGGAGTGTGGCTGGGTGAGGGTGAGTGTTTCCTCGCCGTCTGCGGTGTAAGGTGTCGCCGTCTGACCCGCGCCAGCCGATGGGCCCCTGTGTGCAGCTGGAGCAGGGCCTCAGCTCGGAGCCGGAGGCTCTCTCGCGCAGGTCTCGCGGTGCGGCACAGAGCTCATGAATAATTACTATGCTCAGTGTGGTCACATGATCTGTGAGAGAAAGCAAATGAAAACGGAGAGGACAGCGAGAGAGAGGGGGCTGGGCCTCACAGCGTTCATTATTCATGGTCTGGGGATCGCTTTACTAAAGCACGGCGTGCATTTATATGCGCACACAAACTTATATATGGCATATGTTTATAAAAATACATAAACACAACGTCAAGGGAAATAAAAGCTAATTTATGTGCATTGTCCAATTCAAAAGGTACATCAATAGAAAAAAAGTCATAGGGAGAGAAAGAAAGCGAGACTATAACAAAGAAAGAGACAGACAGACAGAGAGAAAGAGAGAAAGAAGATACACTAATAGAGAGTCTTACAGAACAGATAATTAAAGATGATTCACTAACACTTGTGAATAATTAACAGTGATTTCATTAACACAAATAAATAAGTTAGCGCCACTGGATTAACATGGTCAAACTATTTAACATGCTTTACCCAACCTAGGCAATAAAGAAGATCGGGCTCCTAATTTAGGCAAATTGCCTTCTGGCTGAAAACGCAAGTGGAAGAAGTCGCTCTAAAACACTTGTGTGTGAAAATAAACTCAAAGAACAGCCCATAAAGACCGATTTTTACATTTTCTCGACTGTTCAAAACTCACTTTTACCATGTTAGAGGGTTGTGAGTGGTTGCCAGGGCATTGCTAATGTGTTCTGGATAGTCGCTAAGGAGTTCTGAGTAGTTGTCAAGTCATAGTCCACCCTATAAACAGTAAGGTGTTTTTTTTTTCTGCAGGCACTGCTAGTGTTTTCACTAGCCTATATATATATATATATATATATATATATATATATATATATATGTGTGTGTGTGTGTATATCTTTTTTTTTTTTAAGTGACGTGGCCAAGTATGGTGACCCATACTTGGAATTAGTGCTCTGCATTTAATATATATATATATATATGTGTGTGTGTATGTATGTATCTATAATATAATTAATTGCATAATTTTTGTCATTTCATTTCAGCAAATTTCAGATATTTGTAATAATGCCTATAAAGTTAGAAAATAACTCCAAGACACCCATACATTTATAAACATTACTGCTGGGAAATTATAGCATACATACATTGCAAAACATTACAGATAGGTCTGTTATTTTCAGACATTAAATATTTATATTTATTGATTTACCAATCACTATCTGTAGACAATATGAGAAATTATACACACACATAGACTACACACACACACACACACACACGCACAGGTATGTACAAATCAAATGCAGAATTGTACTGACAGGAGAAAACTAATACTACTGCTAATTTTTGTGCGAGTATATAGCTAACCTAGGTGTGTATAGATTGGTTTTGTCTTTGTCTGATTCTGAAGTGAGTGAATAACAATTTGAACCCATAAGAAATTCTCTTGAGACGACATGTTAATTCTAACTCCTGCCATTAGCTGTATTACTAACACCTGATACTGCTATCATCTGATAAACACAGGATCAGACACCAGCTCATTTACACAGCATATCTCTCGCATACACACGTTTTTATCTCTCCCTCCCTCAGACGCACACACATTACCTCAGCAAAGATGGTGCGTTTGTCAGGATTATATATGCTTGTATTTAGGACATTTCCAGTCCTGACCCTGTACCACAACAAACCATCATCCCTATTCATCTGAAAGAAGATAACTCACCGTTTCTTTCGTTTTCATTCAACTTATTTTAGTTTGCACATGTAGAGACATCTTGTGGGCACATAGGCTACTGTAGTCGTACTATCACTGACCAGGAGGCGGCGGTATGACAAAGCGCTGTCATAATACACACACATACAGAACACACGTTAAATAATTCACTCTTCACTAAACAGCCTGTTGTAGAGAGAACAAACGGGTCAGACCAGCTAATATACTTACATCTGACCCTCCTGTTTGTGTCCAGTCCGATTTGTAAACCGGATCAATTGGTTCATTGAAAAGAACTGACTCAAATGAACGATTCGTTCTCTGATTCATATATCTGAATTCACTGATACTGAGTAATGAATTTAAATTTTTAGGTGAACTATGCTGAGATTCATTACAAGGAAACTAAATATTTTTCAGATGCTGTGATGGTTAAATTATGCATTTAGAATAAATCCAGTGTCCACTTCACTGTAAAAATACATTTTCAAAGTAACAAAGAAATGACACCACTGAATTATAGAATGGAAGCTTGTAGAATGTTCCACCAATTAAAGGCACAATATGTAAGTTTTCGTCGCTAGAGGGCGCATATTCAAAACAAACAAGGCCGCTGGAGTGATTCCTAATGAAGGACTAGCGGATACACGGCTCGATAGCAGCAGAGCTTTTATTATGCCACAGTAGACCCTTCTGCTTCTTCCGGTCATGCGTATGTGGGGTAAAGCAGCGCTGTTTTATACTAGATACATTTGAGTGTATTGAAAGTTCCATTATAATGCTACTCTGTGCGTTCATCACCTGTCTAATAAAATGCGTAACATATTAAAGTGTCTTTGGGGTTTCCATGTTTTCAACTAAATAAAACCGGAAAAATCGAGGGGTTATGACGTCATTGGCAGGCGACGCAATGACACTATGGACACGGTCCGTGTCACTAATTAAAATTGCTTATTTCTCTGGATTTAAACATCCTTCGAAACATTTGGGATAATGTAAGTACACAAGTAAGCAAAATATATAACACTGTTCTAGTGGTTTTGGGATATTTTAATTAAAAAATCTTACATATTGTGCCTTTAAGTTCTGGAAATTATATCTACAAAACATAATTCTTTCTGTTTGTGTGTCTGTGCCTGTACAGGTAAAGGAGGAGAACTCCAGAGAAATCAAATTATGCTTGTCTGATTAACACTGATTAACCTCTGAAACTGATCAATTATTTACCACTGGCTCAACATCCGACACCAACCCTGTGAGAGAGAGACATAAAGAGAGAGAACCCTAAAATAATATTAAAAAACACCACAGAACTCACTTTAAAGAGGCTAAGCATCACAAAGCTTAGAAGCAGATATGTGCTTTATTGGCTTGACAAATAACTGTACATTTGTGTTAACAAAACAAAAACAATTAATAAAAAAAAATGCATGAAAAATAAGAATATGAAATTAATAAATATTAAAAAGTAAAAATAGAATAACTGATTCATTCTGTGTCAGATATCGTTGTGCAACTTAATAAATAAATGGTGATAGATAGATAGATAGATAGATAGATAGATAGATAGATAGATGCCTTTATGATGTCTTCAAGTTTCATGAAATCGGGATCTTGATGAATCTTAACCAGTTGATTTCCTGGTAAAGTGATCATTTCACATTGTTATCACAATATCATATGCAAGCAACCTGAAAACAAAGTATATAAAGTTCAGCATTATAAACATGATCAGTCGATTTAAAGACACTAAAACCTCAATCACAGATCATGTGTGAGAGAAAGTCATAAACAACTGTGTTGGATTTGTTTACACAAAGGTTTACTTTCCCGGAAATTATCATACATAACTTCAGAACCTGTGTGTTAAACATGTAATTTACCATTATACATAAACGTTTCGACTGAAAGTCAAATTCGGTCTACTTTTATGCACTGATGTGGTTGTTAATGAACGATAAACTTGCTCTTAAACCATGTTAGGCTTGGCTTAATCTGTCTTTAAGCCAGAAAACGTAAGAAATTAATAGTTTTATATTTTTAAGAAATATAAAACTATTAATTTACAGCTTTTGATTGTATCCATAGAAACAATATATAAAGTTTTTTTTTTTTTTTACCAAATATGCATATATGTATGTACACCAAGCGGCAACCTCCCGCTCTCTCTCGTGAAGCCAACACGGGCACCCCTGCTCTATGATATACACACACACAATATACAAACTATTTTCATTGTGTAGGTTGACAGACTACATCATTTGTAGTTCTTTGGGAGTGGGTGGAGCTAGATTTTCACAACGAATTGAGCTATTAAAGGATTAGCTGAATATACTATTGGTTAAATTGGCAGTGGGTGGAATCACACAGACCAAAACAAAAACAGACATTCTGACACAGAACACACATTTCAAAGTAATTCAGCAGGTACTGCGGGTGGAAGAAGAACACGCCGCGGGCCGACTCGAAGTCATCCAGCATGTACTTCACGCGGAACGACACGTCTGTGTTCCGTGTGTTATAGAACGCCGGCAAAACCACAGAGGAGTTCTCGTAATTCCGCAGAATGTCGTAAAATGGCTTTCTCCATTTCTCCAACTTTTGAAACCTGGTTCAAATAGAGAGAGAAAATGAGGAATGCAACAGGAATGCAAACTGTATGTACGCAAAATGATCCCATTAGCATTTATAGGTATTTCTGCATAAAGTATAATTGCAGCAGACATTTATTAGATGGACCTGTAATAATAACAATAGTAATAATAATAATAATTATTATTATTATTGTTGTTGTTGTTCTTAATAATAATAACATTTCATATATTAATTAATATATAAATATATGTTTATTATTATTCTATTAATATATTTATATTAAATTAATAATTAATAAATTAATTTATATTTTGCTTAAACAACACGAAGCTTTTTAAAAATATCATTTATTACTTTTTATTATTTGAACTTATTTTAAATTAAGCTTATTTTAACACATTTCCTCCTCAAACTCTTACAATACAGTACATATATATTAATTAAATCATAAAGTATTTATATTTATCATGGTAGTATTTGTTGTGCTACCTGTAAGTTATGCTGATTTATATACATAAGTAAATAAATGCATACATACATACATAAAAATTACAGTAACATTTTTATATTAAAATAACAAGAATCATCAGGATTTAATCAGAATACAAAAATTAAAAAAAAAACAGGCAAAACTACTAGACACATTACTGTGGTGATCATTGAGGGTAAATACTGGCCAAAACTTAAAATTAATTAATTAATAAGAATGAATGAATTAATATTTTGCATACAGAAAATTAAGCCTTTTTAAATAATAATTTAATATTGTATATATATATATAAAACATGGACATGCTTTTGTGAGATTCACCCAGACACTGGTATTTAAAATATGAGCAAATCCTGTTATGTTATCCTATATTAAATATTTTTTAATATTTGTGTGTATGTGTACCTCTCAGTAATAATGCTGGGATTTACTGTAACAAGGTCAGTCTTAGATCCCACATCTTCACTGTACATATCTGAGATGGGAGGAATATTACATCTGAAAGAGAGATTTGACATGTCGTTTAGCAGATCCCTCTATATATTCCCATGATGTCTAAACAGAGAAACACACACAACAGTATTTTACCGGAAGACAAAGTCAGCTGCATCAATCTCTCGTCCACATTTGCTTGTTTTGATGATGCCGCCGTTCCCGATGACGGCACATTTCTTAAACTGGGATTTGGAATAGGGCATGTCCTGCAGTCAGAGCAGAGAATACATTCAGAAACAGGACAGGAGCAACCCAAATGGGATTACAGGGATGATTGCTTGGAGATGGTTGCTTGGCAACTGTTGCAGGCATAGGGTTTCTAGGGTGTGATCTCTGCAGAGCTTGCTAGGTAACGCCTGTCTTGATACTTAAGGAAAAGGATGCTTGATTGGTAATGTTCGTCGGGGTGTGTCTGCTTCATGTGAGAGATTCAGCTGAAGAAAAATTATGTGTTTGTGTGTGTGTGTGTATAAACAGATCTCAGCATATATGCAGATATCAATTCACCCATTTTGATTTACTTTCTTTTCCACCGCAGTCAAGCCATTCTTATGGAATCTACTGAGGATTCCTACTGGAATTTTGTTAGAATTTGGAATAAATCCTAATTGAATCACATAATAAGAATCTTATGTGAATCATATAAATTAACTAATATTATTCTCATCTGATAGAGGATAATATGTAATGTTTATTCAGAACTTGGTAACACTACACTTAAAGCCTTTGTATATAATGCATTATAAAAATATTTTAATGCATTAATTATGCCTTGTAATGCACTTTATAATGCATTATATGATTTCATTACTGTAACCACAGTTATAATACATTACAATACGTATCTATTCATTGTTACACAGACAATATAAATATAATACATATATAATTTGGCCTCAATCAAATAATATAATATAATATAATGCAGGATATTTTAATTACAACTTATTCGGAAATCTGCTTTTTTAAAATTGGGATAATCTATAATATTGGAAAAATCTTGAAAAAAACAATTTCTACTAAAAAAGAATGTAATATAATATAATATCATATAATGCAGGATATTTTAATTACAACTTATTCAGAAATCTGCTTTTTTAAAATTGGGATAATCTATAATATTGGAGTAATCTCGAAAAAAATAATTCTACTAAAAAATAATATAATATAATATAATATAATTTGGCATCAATCCTAAAAAATCAAATAAGAATCTTATGTGAATCAAATGGATTAACTAACATTTCTAAAGGTCTAGAATATTATGATAGAATATTATGTCATTTTTAATTAGAATTTATTCAGAAATCTACTTCTATTATATTGAAATAATGTATTGCTAAAAAAAAAAGGAAATATTTAATGGCGCTATAAAAGTTTATCCTAAAAGATTTCCTTTTTGATTCCTTTATGGGCATTTTATCCTCTCAGAATTATATGTTCTAAACAATTCTACACAGCAAAATCCCCAGAGTTAAATCAACTCTGCTCAGAGTACATATTGTCCCAATCTACAGAGTGTTAAAGTAACACTGAAGCAGAGTTACCACTGTTGAGGATTATGTGATATATGTTTTCATGTCTAAAAGCCTGAGCAGTAGTTGTTCATCTTCAACTTTGTTAACAGCGGGTTTTCTTTACTAATGCTCACTCATCAATTAATTAATTGCTTAATTATCCTATTAACTTTAACTCGGCTTCAGTGTTACTTTAACACTCTGTAGATTGGGACAATATGTATTCTGAGCAGAGTTGATTTAACTCTGGGGATTTTAAAGGAATCTATTTAGAACGTTCTAAATGATGATGAAATTCCAAAAGGAATCATCTGTGCTTTTTCATCTGCTCTTCTAAACTCGTGTAGTCAAAGACCAGTGCTTTAAGCATGATTTGACACTCACATCAGGGAACATTTTAAAGATCTCCGGGCTGATGTGCAAGATTCCACTCGTATCCACCTCATAACGCAGTTTGCTGCCCGAGGGAGTGTTTCTCTTTGTGGTAAACAGGAAGGAGGGGGCATTGCAGCAACGAGACAGAGACGTTCTATTGGACAGGGGGAGAGATGACATCATCGCTTCGTTACAACAAAAGAATCCTATTGGATATCGAAGGAGATGACATCATTCCTTTGTTTCAAAAAGAAATCCCATTAAGACTGCTGAAGTTGGGAGATAAAAGAGAAAAATGTTGATGTACTCACCTGAAGTTCTCCGCCTGCTCCTTGTTTTGCGCCCACTTACACACCTGCAGGTTCCTCCATCGCTCAAACAGCTCTGATGTCTTCACCCTAAAACACACACGCACACATGAAGTCAGTTAAATAAGAGAAAAACAGCAGCAGTCACAGCTTCAAGTAGGTTTGCTTATTTAAAGGGGTCATGGGATGCTACATGCACTTTTACAAGTTGTTTGAACTGAAATGTGTGTTGGCAGTGTGTGTAAAAGGTGTTTTTTACACTACCATTGAGAAATTTTAACCAAACTATGTTACAGACTTCTCATTAAGACCCTAAAGAATCATATCAGCTTGTGGAAAATTTGCATCATATGACCCCTTTAAAGCCTCCAAAGAAAGGAGTGGAAAGGAGGTGTTCTTGCTCAGATGTTGTATTTCTTTAAATAGATGCTCTTTTTACAGGGTTTGTCCTTTGAGAGGAGACATTCAGCAGGAAATCTGACTCCCGCTGGAATGCTTGCTCTGTATGTACAGACATCCGAGAGAGAAACTTACATGGTCAGTACTTTCACATCTGTGATTTCTTGCCGTAGTTCCTTGCAGGAAGTGGAGTTGAACTCCAAAGAGCCATCGGGGCGTTCCAGATACCTGCCAGAAAACACGGAGTCAGACACGAGTCCTCTGAGCACACGCACACACACACACACACACACACTGCAGGAACAACCTGAGATTCCACCATGAAGAACCTAACTGAAGATCCTGATCTTTCTCGCTGCATGTGCCATGTCAAACAATCCTGAAGAAACGCCAATGGATTTCTGTCACAACTTAGAACCAAATCTAATAGAATCAAA
>NW_015555881.1:1104119-1130605 GCF_001515605.1 Sinocyclocheilus anshuiensis
CCCCCCCCCCCCCCCCCGCCAATGTCAATGACAATATCTGAAGAGTTCACGATATTTCTGATACTTCTCGAGTAATGACAAAGTTGCTCAATAAAGCCTTTTTTTTTTCTTTAACAGAAACTAGGAGTGGCAGTTTCAAATAATTTAATTAAATACATTTAAACATTTATCCAGTATAAACGTTACAATTAGATTTATAACAATATTTATTTAAAATAAATATCTTTAAATATTAAAATAATTAAATATTAAAAGCAATTTCTACATGAATATTTTAGTTTAAAATAACTCTAAATATATTTATTTATTTATTTATTATTAAAATTGACCAACATTTACTTTTCTAATCGTTTTGTGATATTTTAAATATTATATTTGTATAATTACATAAACACTAACAAATAGCGGTTTCAATCTGATAAAATATCTTTGAGTTTAATATAACTAAAAAACATATTTCTTGTTCATTCATTCAGTCATTCATTAAAATTACAATTTATAATATTGTAGTCATGTCCATGACCTTTCCAGGTCTAGAAATGTTAAAATTCCCTTGTATATTCAGGTTTTCCAAGAGAATTGTGGTTCTTAAATAAAAATGACAGTTGTTCAGTTTATTTGAAAGCATATTTAGTCTTGTTTTTAATCCTTTTAAGCCTTGTTTATGGCCCCTTTGGAGCAGTGCTTAGGCCACCAGATTGAGAATCACTGGGTTAAAGCATAAAACGGCCTATTTGTGCCATGCGTGGTGTACTGAACCTATTTAGCACCACAGTCTTCTGCAATATAGTCTTTTGAGAAGCAACAGTGGACTACCTACTCGCTGTTTGACTCTCGTGAGTAGAAATGCTTACACGCTCCCTAAGTGCAGTGTGAAACAGGATTCTTGTTTGATTCCATTTGCACTGGTTCCCAATTATAATAGGAATTCCACCTGAGGATTGTTGACAAGCCACTTTGAAGACTCGTTCATTCTGTTACGCATTCAGCTTAAAACTGTCTTTTCTGTTGTTCTGAGGAGAAATATAAAAGAAATAACAGTTTCACCACAATGAGGACAGGCAGCAGGGTTTGAATGGATGAAATGGGAATCCTCACCTTGGTTGTGAACACAAATACAGAAAACATGCATTACAAACACCGACTAAATGAATGAACTGTAAAATAGGAGCAAGTGTATAGACTGCATCAGGAAGTGTTTTTCTCATTATTTGTCTCTGTTTGCCGTTTTCAGTCTTGCCTTGGGCACCGTGTCTATGAAAACATACTAAGTGCTTCATGTTTTTATTTTAATGGGCTTTAAATGGGCTTTAATGGTGGACGGTCTGCTACTGTAAATGAAATCAGAGCCAAAATGGCTGCTAACAGCCCTCGCAAAGCCAAAGGCCTCCTGTATATCTATCTTCCACCATGCTAATGGGTGCCATTACAGCAGACTAAAATGGGTTTAACACGCACAGTGTTTTATGTAAAAGGCTACAAGCACCACACCATTTTTTAAAATGTTCTTCTTTGTTATATAATAACATGATTTAAATTATACTTTCCATCCTAACAGCTTTGTACGGTAACAAAAAATCTTTCTTAACTGTTTACTGTCTTAAGCTCGTGTCTTAGCTGTTGTGTCTTATAGCATTAGCCAGGCATATGATCAGCTAACAACAAAAAAGAAGGAAAACATGCCTCACATTCAATATGACTATATAATAAGAAGAAGAAGAAGAAGAAGAAATTATATTATATTATAATAATTTTGATTATTTTTTACCTTTTATTATTTTGAATACTAATAACTGTTATTATATTATTATAAATATTTAATTATTTTAATTTTATTATTATTATATTATTATATAATAATAATAATAATAATAATCTTAGTTTTCTTATTATATTAATCATTTGTTTTATCTTATTATATTTACATTTTACTATTGTTAATTATTGTTATTATTTAAGTGTTAATATCAGTATTTTATAATATAAATATTATTCAATATATTTTTATTTATGTTATTATTTTATTATTATTCTATCAACTACTATTACAACAATACTATTGTATTGTACTACAATATAAAGCTGAGTATTTTTTTATTTTTTTTTATTCAAAATCATTTTTATTTTTTAAATATTATTATTTTGTTGTATTATTTTTTACTTCATTATTATTGCAATAACACTACTGTACTATATATTATTATTGTTATGTCAAAAATATTTAATTTCATTTTTATTTGAATTGTATTATTCTTATTATTTTATAATAATAATAAAAACAACAATTATTCCAAATATTTTTATTTTATTATTGTTTAAATATTTGCAATAATTGCAATAATTTATTTGTAAAATAAAAATCTGAGCATTTCATAATAATAATAATAATAAATAAGATGCTGTTTAGTGGTTTTGGAGCAAAGCTATTAACTTCACACAGCTTATGGTGGGTAAATGTGAGCTAGTTAATTAAAATAATGGTTTGTAATGAAGAGCAATGACAAAAAAAAAGAGAGAAACAAAGTGAAGGAGCATGAAAAACAAGGCAGAAGAAAAAGAATTAAACATTTAGCGATTCCATACATCTCTGACTGGAGTGACGTCATGACATGTGACTGTGCTGTAGCCTGAAGAGGTGCACACTGGGTAATCATGAGCGCTCTTTATGTGTGATCAGTCCAACACCCCCGACGACACATTACAATCTTCTGTGATCATTTAAATGAAAAGAAAAACCGTAAAAGACAAAAAAATAAAAAATTCTGGTCAAAGAGAGGCGGTGCAATGTGCAAGCGGGAATCCAGTCACATGACACACACGCATACACACACTCCACTACACAAACCGTTTGCGTGCACTCACACACACACACACACACTCACTCAAGTGTGCTCATGACACACACAGGTGAGGTGTGGAGGGGTTTAAGAAATGCATGATGGGACACAGAAACAGGGACCCATGACATCCAGAGGAACACAAGGGAGGCCTCCCAACCTCAGGGAGCCGGGAAAAGGGTGATGGGGTCAAAGGTCAAAGGTTGAGGGCGGATGGAAGGTTGCAGACAACATGCACAAATGGAGCGGCGGTGCACTGAGCACTGAGCATGAGCAGTCGGACCCTCTCAGACCAGATGGAAAAGACAAAGAGGCATCCTCAAGGGGGGACGGAAGGTTGGCAAGAAGGTGAACTGGAGATGCCATCAGTGTGGCCTACCTTTTCTTTTCTTTTTTTTTCTTCTGAATATCAGCTAGGCAGGGCGTGATAACTACGGAGCTCTGAGCCTCAGAATGCTGAAAATTCTGACGGACACATCTGTCAAGATGCATACAAGTGGATTAATGACCCTTCAGTTCCTGTCCCAGTACTGACAACCACAAAAGAGCACAAGAGCAGGGTTCCCCAATGTAAAAAGCCCATTCGTTTCCTCCATACAACATAATATAAATTATAATATCATTCAAATATCATTTATACACATTTATAGATATAATTCAAATATGATTGATATAAATTATGTACATAATATATTATTTTTATAACATATAATATTTAATAAATTTTATTTAATAAAGTTTGCATATTTTAATTTTGCAATAAACTTCGAATATATAGTAGTTTCTACCTAAAATCAATAGTTAATTGGTTTATATACATTGCAATGCTTTCTGAGATAAATAGTTCATTCAAGTACAGTGGCTTTGTTCAGAAAAGCATGCTAATTTTACTATTTTGGCGTACATATAATGTGCAATTAAAATGCAAATTACAACAATAATACAACATCATTATTTATCTTTTTTTTAACGTTTAGTAATATAATGTTTACATATTTGAATGTTGCAATAAATTGAAAACATATTATTTTCACCTAAAATCAATTATTAGTAGTTCATTCCCATTTAAGTACAGCGGCTTTGTTCAGAAAAGCATGCTAAATGTACTTTTCATTGTGCATATAACATGCTATAAAGCAAACTGCATGGGAAAATGTATTTCTACACAAAACTGAATTAAAATGCAAAATAACACCAATAGTTTCCAGCATAATTGAATGCAACTTGCTAAATTTAACATGCAATGCAACAAAATCAAATTTAGTGATACAAATTAGCATGCTACTTTTTGAAATGTAAAGAGAAAATATTTGCCAATAGGGTTAGAAAATAAAACTTAAAGGGAAAACAATATTATTTTTCTTGCCCCATTAGCAGCTATTTGTTCCTGTTTTAAGCATAAACTCACTTAATTTTGACAGATTTTTCAGAAAGCAAGACTTCATATCTTAAGCCATCGTATTTCTCAAGTAAATGTATCTTGATTTAAGAATTCTTAGATATTTGTACTAGAAAACGACAAAAATACTGTATAAGAAAATATGAATAGAAATGATTTCACTATTTTTAACCCCCAAAAAATGTGCTAGAATACAGTGTATGTTGTACAGTATGCAGTGAGATAGTATTCCATTGTAATCAAAACCACACACTTATAAAAAAAAACTTCTCAGATTTTCAAACTTTTTTCAAATTTTTTTGTTTCATATCAAAATTTCATTTCCAATCAGGTTGTTTTTGGAGAAAGCGAATGGGAAAATACGTCCTGAAGCGATCATCGCTGTGCTTAATTTCACCTTTGGAAATCTAACAGTGAAACTCTAATCAGTCCTGGTTTTAGATGCCACAGCTGTTTATTTCTGCTCGTCTGATTGGCTGATGGGATTGGATGTGTCTCCAGTCCAGACATGCAAGCGGCTGATCATTGTCTATGTGGCATTCTCTTTCACTGTCTCTCTAGAGTGTTGGTGGTGTTGTTGAGAGGTTGCTGGTTTGTACCTTTTCCTCCCATTTCTGGCCGGCTTCATCCCTCCTTCATCGGGGTAACTAATGAGCCCGCTCCAGTTGCCCACCTCCTCTCCTTTGAGGCGGGAAAACTGTTGCCCACTAGTGAGAAAATGAGGCAGGTCGTTTAAGGTTTCATGTATTTGTTCAAGGCAGCAGAAAATGTCAAACACACACTGATTTGTAAAAGTTTTTCATTGGTTTGGTTTAATCAAAAAAAAATAAAAACTGGTGTATGATGTCAGGAGTGTCACTGATAATCTTCATGACAAAGAAGCAATTCAGAACAGCAAACACAATCAGATCAGCTGCAGTTCACAAGTACAGTGTCGCCAAAAGTTTTTAGACACTTCAAAAAGCCTCTGTGTCATTGCATCAGATGACAAAAATATCAAACCAAGTGGAATCTGCTTTTCTCACAACATTTTTCTGAGCCATTTTTGCTATTAATTAATCAAGTCTGCTTGTCCTTACTTTCCTTAAATGAAAGATCAACTGGTTTGTTATTTTGTTATCTAATGCAAAGACATTCATACATTTTGAAGTGACTCAAACCTTGAAAAAAAAAAACAATAAGTGTTACAATAAATAAAGTCACAATAAATTATGGAAAACAATGAATAGAGAGTGATGATTTATATACACTTAATAAGATGTTTTTGAAAGAAGTCTCTTCTGCTCACCAAGGCTGCATTTATTACAGTAAACTACAGTAAAAACGGTAATATTGTAAAATATTATTAGAATTTAAAATATCTGGTTTCTGATTGATTATATGTTAAAATGTAATGTATTCCTGTGATCAAAGCTGAATTTTCAGCATCATTACTCCAGTCTTCAGTATCACATGATCCTTCAGAAATCATTCTAAGATGCTGATTTGCTGCCCAAGAAACATTTCTGATTATTATCAATGCTGAAATCAGTTGTACTGCTTCATATTTTTGTGGAAATGGTGATTTTTTTTTTTCAGGATTCTTTGATCAATAGAAAATTCAAAAGAACAGTATTTCTTTGGAAATATATATCTGTATCTTTTGTCTTTACTGTCATTTTTGATCAATTTAATTCATCCATCATCCATCAGTATTTAAAACTGAGGACAGATGTTGAAAATTTTGCACATTTCTAGATAGTAATTTTACTGGTGCTCATTTTGTCTTCAGTGCATTTTGGATTAAAACACTGGCAAAATCTAAAAAGGGGGATTGCAATAATCCAGATTATTTACAGGCGTTTTGGGAGATAAGACATTGACGTCTTAAAACATATTTTAAAAGCATAATAAAAAGATGAATATGTAACTACACTCTCAGAAAAAAAAGGTACAAAAGCTGTCACTGGGGTGGTACACTCTTAAAAATAAAGGTGCTTCACGATGCCATAGAAGAACCTTTTTGTCTAAATGGTTCCATAAAGAACCTTTAACATCTGAAGAACCTTTCTGTTTCACAAAAGGTTCTTTGTGGCGAAAGAAGGTTCTTCAGATTATAAAAAGGTAAGAAAGAGATGGTTCTTTAAAGAACCTTTGACTGAATGGTTCTTTGTGGAACCAAAAATGGTTCTTCTATGGCATCGCTTGAAGAACCTTTTGAAGCACCTTTATTTTTAAGATTGTACCTTTTCAAAAGGTACACTTTTGTACCTTTTAGGTACTAATATGTACTCTTTAGGTACTAATATATACACTTGAGGTACTAATATGTACATATTAGTACCTAAAGTGTACACTTTAGGTACTAATATGTACCTTTATGGTACCAATATGGACTCTTTAGGTACAAAGGTGTGCCTTTTGAAAAGGTACCGTCCCAGTGACAGCTTTTGTACCTTTTTTTCTGAGAGTGTAGGATTCAAAAAAACTTGCATTAGTATATGTATTAGAACAAAATTGACAAATTTTACTAAACCGATGTCAATTCGTTTCAGCATTTTATTGAAAAAAAAATACTGGAAACATTTTTTTTTGGTCCAATAGCATGCAAAATTGTTTCAAAGCTTACAGAACTCTGATTTCATGAAGTCTTTAAGATTAATTCTGCTGTCCTAAACCAGTTCTCCCTGTATACATGCACAACCATTTTTCTACATGTCCTTAAAAGCATCAGTTTAATGTGGACATCAGCTCTTCGACGAGAAACGCAAACTCAGCTGCTAATGCGAAGAGGAGAGAGAGAGAGGTGGATATGAAGGACAGATGCATTTCTGCAGTCGAGTAGATAATGAAGAGGTCACAGCTGAAGTAGTAGCTAAATGTCAGTACGTTTTCTGCATGGCACAGCCACTTAGCCAATCAATATCTCCAGGACAAAGAAGACATTTCAAGCCTGGCACAAGACTGCAGAAGCTGATTCTAAATCTAGCACCAGTGTAATCGGAGCTAGGAGGAAAATGTAATAAAATAACCTTGTTGTATTTGATTCATACGGACAAACGTCTGTATATGCAGCACTCACCTCTTGTCCTGGCCAGTTCAGTGCGGTTTTATTTTTAGTTGTAACTCTGCGCCAACCCGACAGCTTTAAGACTTATTGCAATGACATTAGAAGGCCAAGTCCAGCATAAAGTGTTTTTTAATAATTCTAAGTTTGGCAGGAGCGTTTAAAAGGACGTTTTATTCAGTGATTTTATTCCCTTCTGTGGCTGCATTATTAATGCATGCATTTGTCAGTGTCTCCCAGCGGCAGCCAGGCTGGCGTGTACCTGAGCTGCAATAAAAATGTGTTTGTCACTGCTTTAATGTGAGGTGTAAATATCAAAATAACTTCTGACTGTCACATGCTCACACATACGCAAGGACTGTGTTTGCTATATGAACTTTATCACTCAGATGTTGCTCGTTCATAGAACGCAAGAATTAATTGTGTGCCCAATCAAGTTTCATTTAAGTGTCTCAGGTGTTTCTCCTAAAAATTCTGAAGAAAATGTGAGTGGTGCTCAGGACTGGCTAAATATTTCTATATTCTCTCAAATTACATACAATTTTTTACTTTTACAATACATAAAAAGGCACGGTAGAAAAATTATGTTACATGTCATTAAAACAGGCTTTCAAATAATCCTAATTTGGCCATGTAGCAATAAATTCTAATAAACCTCCACCTCAGATTCAATGTTTCGAATGGTTTTCCTATATTTCGAGTATCGCAAACAGTGAGCTTGCTCTGCCTGTACAGTACTGTATTTTCTCTGCTGATGCATCTGTTCTCTCCTCTTTGTGTCTGTCTTTATTGTGTCCAGTCTCTGGCCTCTGTTAACATCGTGTTTACAGAAGCAATATTTATATTGCACTGTGATTGGGTTTACACTGCCCCGATACAGAATTTGTCCCTGCATGCGTCAACCCACCGGGAAAACGCCCTATATGCCAGATGGCCAAACAGCATTTGCCTTGGCAAACACCAGAAAAAAAAGAAAGCAAAACCCATAGCCTTTAACTTGGTCATTGGGCAGAAATGTTTCATATTTAAACTATTGATTGTTTATAAAGAAAAAAAAAAGAAAAGATGAGTCACATGATGATTCAGTAACCTCTCTGAAGAACGGTTTTAAAGGGGTCATATGATGCGATTTCAATTTTTCCTTTCTCTTTGGAGTGTTACAAGCTCTTGGTGCATAAAGAAGATCTGTAAAGTTGCAAAGACTAAAGTCTCAAATCCAAAGAGACATTCTTTATAAAAGTTAAGAGTCAACCACGCCTACCTAAAGAGGCTCGTTCTAACACGCCCCCACATATCTACATCACTGTGTGGGAAGATTTGCATAACGCCGCCCAAATGTTCACGCAAAGAAAGAAGGCGTAACTTTTATTCTCGCTGTAGTATTGTTGTTGCCGCCGCCGCCATGTCGTGAAGACGCTGTGTGTTTCGTTGTGAAAGCAAAACTACTTTGGTTGGCCTTCCAAAAGAGGACGATATCCGCTTCATCATGCCTGGAGCTGATCCGTGCTGGTCGCTGAGAAAATACATCAACTTCACGCTGTGGATCGCCGGATCGGCTTTCACTGTGGACGAAGCAGAGTCCAGCCTGGGGTTGTCACACGTGGTTGCTGCAAGCCCTCCGGCCGCTCCTTCGTCGAATGCGCCGGCCGCGCTGTTCTCAAGCCCGCCCGCCTCTGCTCACTCAAGATAGAGAGGAGTAACAATAATGGACAGTATGTGGAAAATAATGTGTTTTTTGAACCTTAAACCACATAAACACATTTCATTACACCAAATACACAAAATAATGTTCTTTTTAGCAGCATTATTTGACCCCTTTAAACGATTCATTAAAAGAGCCGACTCATACAGTAAGTGGCGTGTTTATAATTTACTAAAAAAGAATCAGTTCATAAGAGTCTGTTGTTCATTAATCAGACTATACTATTTGCACTGAATGTTTTCTAATCAAGATAGTATGGGACGCGCGATTAATTTAAAATAAAGACTTGTTTTCTTACCGTTATCTTGAATGGTATTTTTACCCCAACACATTCATGATCTCAACTCGAATGAATTAGTATTTCTTTTTAGAATTTTGGGCGTCTGCCGTAAACAGACGCAGTAAACGCTGACTGAGTAGTAACAATGCGCATGCGCAAGTACTCGATTGCACGAAGCACCTTCCATATTTTTCTTTCACATCTGCCTTATTTTGTGGTCAAACCAAGAGGCATATTCAGTATTCAGTATTCAAACAAAGTACAGTTATTATGAAAAATATATTTGCTTCATTTTTTTAAATTCTGAATATGTAAAGCATGGTGGCATGACTCACCACAATACTATGTGGTTCCAAAACAGCAGAAACCATCATAGAAGTTCTAATGGTTCTAAATACCATTATAAACATTACAAATCATCAACTGTTGAGCATTAAAACCATTATCTGTGGTGTGTTTGGCCATCCTATTAGAATTTAGAGGTTTTGCCACCAATAGAAGGTGACAAATACCAGTAGAGACCCACAAGGACCATTAAAGTTTCCAAACCAACACAATTCCCATTATAACCATTAAAAGCATTACAAATTCTATGAGGGTTGCTATTGTTCTTTTTTAGCAAGGATGGTTGTCAGGGCATTTCTATGCGGTTGCTAAGGTGTTCTGAATAGTTGCTAGGGTTTTTTTTAGATGGTTGTCAGGTTGTTGTTTGCTTATTGATCCAAGTCAAAGGAGTACCTCATTTATAATACGCCTTTTTATGGCTTGATACCCTATTCAAGTTTATGGGATTTAGGAACTTTTGTTATTCTTCGCCATGCAGGGTTTGAGATTTGGTCAAATCCTTAACTGGAAATATAGATATTACCATTTGTCCATTTATCAGTAGCAAATAGCATTTGCCTTGGCAAACACCACTAAAAATATAGCATAACCCAGAAATATTAGCCTTGGGAGATAAATGTTTTATATTGAGACTATTGCTTGGTTTTTGAGTTAATTTGATTGGTTTTGAGTTCATTTTCACAATGGGTTCTTAGGAAATCTGAGCTTAGTTTTTCATTCGCTGTTCTGAAACATTAAGGAAACACATGAGGTTTAGAGTTTTTTTGTCAAAAGAAAATCTGAGAATTAGAAGACTGAAAAGTCTCCATTTGGTGTCCATTTACTCTCATTGCTGTGTTTGAAGCTGCAGTTAGAGCCAAAAGCACTCACCCACCCCTACACATGTTTCTCTCCACTTCAGCAGAATAGATGCGGGGTACAGAACAGCATTCATGCAATCCGCAGCCGTCAGGCTCTGATGTCATGAATCCTGAGTGTGTGTTAGACGCAAGAGGGGGGTTCAGGTGGGAGTGTGAGAAAGCTCCAATTCAGCATATGGGCATCTGCTGGGACGCAGGAACCATAATGCACTGGGGGCGCTTCTTACGAGAGACGCCATTTTACATTGACAAACACACACACACACACACACCCTCGCAATGCTGAGCCATCTCACTCTGCTTACCTCCGTTCCCGAAAAAACTAAAATGATTCACCTTCTTCCGGGGACTTATTCTCGGTATGATGTCATTTTGATGCAAGTGGCCCCAAAAAAGGCATGAAATCCGGATCTTACGAAACACCACCATGACTTAAATGCATAATTAATTTCTAGTGCTTGAATCTAGGCTATGTGCTCATGCAAAGAAGGCTACATCACAGTCTTCCAGATTTTCTTCACAGCCTATAGACACAATTGCATATGATACAATTCTGCAATATATGGCTTTTTGCTGTCACACACACAGGTTTATGCAAGATGTATGAGCTGTTTAAAGGGCTGAAGGTAGAAAAAACAAATCAAGACGAGAACAATAAACACAGAGGAAGAAGAAAACAGACTTAAGCATCTCGCTGCATAGACAGTCATTCAGGGGACTGTGTATGGCATGATTTAATTGAGCTTAAGTTTAAAAGAGATTTTGGAGCCATATGGGTGCAATTAAACATGACTAAGATTAATTGCTGAAGACTATTTTGCACATGCCCTCATAGAACATTGCATTTTTTTTTTTTTTGCATTATGCGCTATTAAATAAATTAATCACCTTACCTTTTAATGTAGTTCTTGCCATAGAGGATTTGCTGCAATAAGGTGACCAGTCCAAAAGCACATATGAAAATAAAACACAAGGATCTGTTTCCTAACAGATCTCTACTAGCTGTCGGATCTGAGTAGCCCATCCTTCAGAAGAGAAACCCACGGTCGCGTTTGCCCTACAGAAGACACACTGAGTCACACCCGCGCGTGTTTACCGTCCTTACGGGCACCGATGCGCTCTCGGTCTCCATAGCAGCTGCCTTTCGCTTCAGTATCGCGTTTGAGCAACCTGCCCGTGAGTATGTCAGTTAAAGCGAGAGTACAACTGCCCAATGAGGTCAATCGTCTATTTGTGGACGTGTAGTAAATCTCGCATAACCTGCGATACGCGACGCTCCTGCAGAAAGCGCGTCTCAAATGCGGAGAGCGCGCAGTTTGTGACGCGCTCCTCTCCCTCTCATCAGCAGCAGCAGCGGGGCAGGGAGGGACTGCAGACTCGGGCTGCTATCAAAGCTTAGAAAATGTGATGCGGGGTCAGTTACTGCAATTACACGAGGACGAATTTGGACTTTGCACTGATAGTTGGACATTATATTATGTTTAAGCTAAAACAACATCATGATAACTTGATATTAAAATAATGCCGTAAACATTAACTAGGCTAAATACAATAATATTATAGCCTATTGTACATTACATGACATGACTGCATTAACTAATATTATCTATCAATGAACAATACATTTGTTACAGTAGCCATTTATTTATCTTTGTTAACGTTCATTAACTGTTCATTGTTAATGTTAACTCACTTCCATTAAATAATGTTAGATACATTCGCTTTATGTATCCCCCAATTGTAAGTCGCTTTGGATAAAAGCGTCTGCTAAATGACTAAATGTAAATGTAAATGTAAATGTAATACCTTTCGATTTTAATAATGTTAATAAACCTTGGAATCAACTAAGATTAATAAATGATTTAGAAGTATTTTTCATTGTTACTTAATGTTAACTAATATTAACTAATGTGACCTTATTGCAAAGTGTTACTAAATAATAAATAAAACGCCCAAATAATAATAATAATTATTATTATTATTAAGAGGAACTATTTAAATAAAATATGATTAAAGTGATGTGTCACACAGGGACTTTTGAACGCCCTTTTCATGATATATATATATATATATATCATGAAAAACAGAATTTAACCATTCATCATTCATCATTCATTTCATTAGCCTAATTAAACTTTTTTAATCATCTATACTTTTTTCACTTCCAAAAATCATCATTTTACAGTGTTTTTTTTTTTTAATAAAATGGCACATCTAATACTATATACTTTTTCACCATATAGTATAGAAGAACCTATGTTGGGGAAAGTTACTTTTAAAAGTAATGCATTACAATATTGCGTTACTCCATAAAAAAGTAACTAATTACGGCACTTAGTTACTTTTTTTGGAAAGTAATGCGTTAATAAAATCTTTTTATGTTCAAATTATTAGCATTTTTTACAGTGTATTGCTTACTAAACAAGACTATATGTTTTTAACACTGTGCTAAAATGTTTCTTTTCAACCCTATTATGCTGTAACACATCCCCCTTTTAAATGAAAGCTTTGATCTTTCACATCACATTTGAGGGAATGACATCAGATATGGGACAAAAGCGTCAAAGACTGGAATTGCATGGGAAAGAATCAGTGTTTTTCCATTCAGTGATATCAGAGGATTGTGGCAGCCTAATGAAAGTCATTTCGGATATTTTTCTTCTTCTTTTTTTTTTTGGGTCTCAGGGACAATTTAAGCCCAGACGTTTTTGTCAGCTCTGTAATTCATGTTTATGGTTGCCGGCATTGGCTGTGAGGCCTTGCAAAGACCGTTTGGAAAAGACAAATCAATAAAAATTTGCTGGCTTCGTTCCCACAAGAGCTATAACACACACTATACACACACATTGTTATTAAATATTGCTGGGCTTTCCACTGATTTCTGTTGTCTTTAAATTAAACTAATTAGCCTCTTACACCAAACCTAACCTTTACAGTTTAGTACAGTGTTCAGTTATACTAACAGACAGCTGTTTAGAACATTGATTTGCTTAAGAGGAAATATGTAGGCTATAATGGTTGTCAGTATGATATAAAAAAATATATAAATAAATCTTGTCATCATAAATCTACATGGCATTTCTATAATTAATCTTTTTGTGACCAAAACAGTTACTTATTACGGTGAAAATACGTTTTATCTTCGTCACAATTAAAATAGCCTAATTGATGTATGCTCATCTCGAATGAAGAAGTCCGCAGTGTAACACAAGGGGGACGTATTTAGTTGTTGCACCGAAAGCGCGCCGGTGGTGTTTTAATGGTACACCAGCGTCTCTTCCGGTCTCTTTCGAATCAGCTCTGAGGAAAGATGGTGAGTTTCACAGCGCCTTGCCTTCAGAATCCTCTAACATCTGATTCATGGCTTGTTTTTAATCGCTGTGCCATTAATAATATCACAAGCATATATATTCAAGACTCATTATCATCTATTTTGTTTGTGATTCCTCGATAGTGAAAGGTGTTCCGATTATATTTTTATCGGTTAGCATGTCGCGTAGCCTTCATGTTCAGTTCCGACGAGCTCGAGAAATACACCGCTTAGCTTTGAAACTATCTCCAAGAGTTCGTTTTAAATAATGTTATATACGTAGTTTTGGGTGCTAATATACCTGGGACCATTTGAATGCCCAAAACTGTCGGATAAGAGTTACGAAGCGAGTTGTGTTTCTGAGTGGCTTGCGTGGCATGAGTTTAGATGGTCAAGTTTCTGCAAACATACTCGTCTGCGTCTCGGAGCCTAACAAGCTGATTTTCTAGACAGCATTTTTGTGCGTTATATCCTAGTGTGCTTCCCTCCCTAGACAGTTCAGTGGGAAGTCATAGTCTCTGGTTACTTCTTATCAATGTTATTCTTCCTGAAACATACTACTTGTGCATCTTCGTCTAAACTTACTTAGCTAACTTCATAACCTTGAGGGCAACAACCTAGTGAGCTGCCTAATTAGACAGCATATTTAGGAACATCTCAGAATCTAGACCACTATGGAGCTATCATAGTGAGCTGCCTGCATAGACATCACTTATGGACGTAATAGTGTCCAAAGCAGGATGTGAGTGAATGCTGTCTAGGTGGGCAGTTTGCTGTTGTATGAATGGGAACATTTAAATCTAAGCAGTAATGTGAATTCTTGTGTTTTCCAGACGAAGGGTACGTCATCTTTCGGTAAGCGTCATAATAAGACGCACACATTGTGCCGCCGATGTGGATCCAAGGCGTATCACCTGCAGAAGTCCACCTGTGGGAAGTGTGGCTACCCTGCCAAGCGCAAGAGAAAGTGTAAGCGTCTTGATTTGTATATGAACTATCACAGTTCAAAGTTTGGTTGTTTTTGCATTGATCTGGATCAAGTAGCTTTATTGGTATGCTAAAATTGCTTAAAATGTTAACATTGCTAATATTAAAGGAGTAGTTCACCCAAAAATGAAATTATGCTGAAAACCCTCAGGCCACCCAAGATGTAGATGAGTTAAGATTCTTCATGGGAACAGATTTGGAGAAATTTAGCATTACATGACTTGCTCGGCAACGGATCCTCTGCAGTGAATGGGTGCCGTCAGAATGAGAGTCCAAACAGCTGATAAAAGCATCACAGTAATCCACACCACTGCAGTCCATCGGTTAATGTCTTGTGAATACGAGTCCCCTATACATAATAGTGCTTTCTCCAGTGAAAAAGCCAAAAATAAATGTCTGAACAAATGACTGTCCAGTGATAACCGGTTTGAACTGAGGTAAGTCTGAGATGTTTATGGGTGGCTAGAGGAATGCATTTTATTTTCATGCGTTTTAAAATGTACTTGTTTTTGTTTGCAGACAACTGGAGCGTTAAGGCCAAGAGACGCAGCACCACAGGAACCGGCCGCATGAGACACCTGAAGGTTGTTTTCCGCAGGTTCAGGTGAGGAAACGGGCATGCAGTGGTCTGCTCAGACTTTCATGCTTTTAATCTTTGAGTTTAGTGTTTTCTTGAGGCATTTTCGGACTTTTGGGAGTTCTGCCAAATTGGGATTTTTTTCTTTTTTGTTATCGGACATTGACACAGTGTATTGTCGTTGATGGAGATCTTCCTGTTCATCCTGTGATTTGATACTTGCCTAAAACCTGAGATGCTGTAGTCAGGTTAAATTAGCATCTATACAGTGGCTTACCAATGATGTTAAAAAATAAATGTCTGAACAAATGACTGTCCAGTGATAACAATTTTATACTGAGGTAAGCCTGACCCATGTTAGGATCTGTTTTCTGTTCAGTTTTTATTCTTCAGACCAGTTGGGTTTTTTGAAACTACTGTTGGAAGGGACTTGATCGATAGATTTGAGACCATTGCAGTCATGCTATGGGCTTGTGAATTATCTCTAGGGCTATTATTTGTGATGTTATGTTGACTCGAGTATGTTTTTTTTTTTTGTGTGTATTTCAGAAATGGATTCCGTGAGGGAACCGTGCCCAAGCCCCGTCGGGCAGCAGTGGCTGCGTCCAGCTCCTCATAAACTCTTTCCAATAAAAAAAGTGGTGTTTGAAATGTCTGTCTGAATGCATCCTTTTGTTTCACTAACACACTCAGTACTTCTCAAACCAGTTGAAAACAAGTTACCTTTTAATATCAATACAAACCAAAGGCTGTTATGAAGCGAACTGATTTATGTGAAGAGTAATATAAAATTAGTTTTTACACATTTTTTATACATTTTTTTTAGCTTGCATGGTTTTATGAAGGTTTTGATCACCAGATTTGAGACTTTAATATTAGTATAAATTCCAATGAATATAGGAAAACTGATCTTGCTAGGAAACGCTATTGTTTATTAAGGTTTCTTTTAATATTTGCATTCGAAGTCTACAGCAATAAAATGACACCGTTTTTAAAAACTTTATTCAATTCAGGCGCAATCTAAATTTTGTTTACAAATAAAAGAATGTGTAGGGTGTCAAAATTGTGATGGACTCAAAACAGCTTCTGAAGACCTCAGTAACTCCATGCTGAGAAACGCGTGCAAACATAAAAAGTGACAAATCGAAAGTGTCGAACAAAGTGATATAAAGTGAGAGCAACAGTAGAGTGATTCTATAAACACATTTTTATAAACAGAACAAACCCGTTTGGAGTTGCTGCAGAAGTAAGCTGTGATTGTGAACTTTTTTTTTTTGATTGTGTGTGATTTGACAAGATGTGATGTGTTGCAGTTAAAACAGCAAGTGAACATTTTTTGAGTGCACTAAACCCAGACAGAAATCTAGACTCAACTGAAGTTCTAGAATGAGAATGGCTGAATTGAGTCCTGTTCTGATCGCTCTCTATGGAGCTCAGGCTCTAGACCCAGTACTGTTTGGTAGTGATGGGGGGTGCGTGAGGTCTGTGCTTCGGGACGTGGTTCTGAGTGACGTAACTTGGGTTGTAGTAATCCCATTCCAGAGCGGATGCCCAGGCAGAACCCGGGAAACCATCACTGTCCATAGAAAGGATACGCAGAGATACACCTAAATGAATAGTTAGGAGAATTCAAAGAATGGACAGACTCCAAATCCAAACTTTTCTATTTGTAGTGTATATGTAGTTTAGGCTTGAGCTTTTGAAGTCTCCTCAGTTCAGTGAATGAGATCACAAAACTAACCTGCACTGGCTCCAAAGTCACTGTCCAGTCCAGAACCCCCAGCCGAGGGGCTTGACGATGCCACATAGCATGAGTTCTCCGGCGAGATGATGCTGGCGAACTCACATTCCACATGGATCTTATCCAGAGGAGCGCTCTCCAGCTCCATGGTGCTGCTTCTACGCATGGAAGTCACCGGCATTGAGAACTGTAACCAGTGCAGTTAAACGGTTAAATTACTCATGGGCAAGTTTTACCTCGCATTTCAGTTGGACCCAAAACTGTACAGAAAGTAATCGTTTTCCATGTCAGCCACCAGACTACAGCTAATAAACTGGGCTGCATTTCCCAAAAAGATTGATCGTGGAGACCATTGCCAGTGCTGGGTAGTAACTGATTACATGTAATCTGGATAATGTAATCAGATTCCAAAATTGACATTTTAAAATACTCGTAATCAGACTACAGTAACTTTTTATTGATTACATATACACACACAAGTCTTCATCTTTGGAAGGCTTTGTCTTTCAAACACATTAAAATGCTTCATGAACCCCAGTTTAAGAAACCTTGACAATGTTTAATGCACTTAATGTTGTTAATAACAACGAATGGAATATATTTTTGAAATATTCTTTGCATATTTGTATCAATATGATGCAATATTATCCTATTTAAATCAATGTGAGAAACGAGCTAGGTCACACTTAATCTAAAAGTAATAAATAAGTAGTCCATTTACATAAAATGTGTAATGTAATGGATTACGTTACTAACCACAATTATTGTCAATGTAATTTGGAATCAGTAATTTGTAAGTAGTTTTCCCAAGCACTGACCATTGCCACCAATGTTTTACTCTATAAACACTGCATGTAGTAATTTTCCCATAATATATAAATCAAAATCTATGGTGTTTTGGATCTGCTACTATGGTATTACCATGCTTTGTGGGCATTACAGTGCTATGTAAATACTCCAATATTTGCTTTTTGGACATACAGTGACATATAAATACCCACTATATGAGAATGTCAATCAAATTATCATAGTTTTATATTACCATTTCAAAGAACTATAAAAACAAAAATGCCCCATTATATATTATAACCAAAACAGATCTATTGCACTTTTTAATATGGTCCGGTAATGCTTTTTGTACGGTATAAATACCTTACTATATGAAAATGGCAAATTACTAAAGTTTTATACTACCATTTCTACGAACCATGGTATTAAAATATGATAGCCTACCATTAGGCCTATAAGTATAACCACCAAAAACCGTGACATCTTCCATTAATATTCAAATTCGTAAAAGAGATTTTCGATTATTTAATATTTCATTAAATCATGTGTTTTGGTGATTTAGTGTTTTTGACCCTACCCCATTTGGAGTCACATGCAGTGCTGGTGAGTTCGGGGGCACCGTGTTGACCCGCTCCGTGTCCGAATCACTGGACTGCAGCAGAACCGGGGCGCTCGTCCTCCAGTTTGGCACGCGCAGGGACTCGGACCCGGCGTAAGTGGCCCCATCCGGGCGTAGAAACCTGGCGCGCTGCCCGGTGGCCCTTCTCTCCGCTGAGGAGGTCAGGGACGAGGTGATGGGAGGCGCCAGCATCGGTTCCGAGACCGAGACGTAGTTGGTCTTTCTGTTTGGAGCGAACAGAGGCTCATCAGAGAAGCGGGTGATTCTCTGGCGGGTGGAACCCGACGAGTGCATGAGCGAGATTTCCGAGCCGCAGCAGTCTCTCTTCCTCAGGGTCATGCGTAACAGCTTGTATCCCACAAACAGGCAGTTGAGCAGCAGGAGCAGAAGGACGCAGGGAATGAGCACCAGGATCAGCAGGGCCAAACTGGACGCCGGGAGGCCCTCAGGTAAGTTTGATGAGGGCACAGCCGATCCCAGCTGCGACATTTCATCACAAATCAGGATAAAACAATATGATTTTGATGCTTACTTAATTGTACCTCTGATCATTGTTTTTATGTAAAATAATATCAATAAAATGACTAAAACTGAGAGCCGACCCGCAGGTGCGCCCCATTGACATTAATTAATTCCGCGTTGAGTGCGTCAAGAGCTTAGGCTTTTCACCGACAGTTTACAACCACTTTGCAATCTTACCTCATAGATGAGAACGTCTTTGGTGTGTTAAGACGTTTATTTTGTTCGCGAGCCCTCAAAATAACACGGTAATGAAGTTAAATATGTAAAAGCACTTATGCGGGAAGTCGTGCGCACGTTTTTGAAGAGTTTCAGCTGAGGTGAAATCAAGCGCTTGAGGTTCCGATATCTGACTGGAAACAAAACAAAATCACCAGGAAAGTTCAGAGAATGCTAAGGACATAATTAATTGGTGACACTTTAAAATAGCCTAATAAAATGTTATATTGCCTACCAGCTTGTCTTGGTATTATTTACATGTTTTTGCTTACAACTTTTGGTTTCCAAATTATTGTAGCCTAAATGAAAAGGTATAGTAATTCATTGTCTGTATGTAGGCTAATTCTTAACCATTTTTTTCTGAGGGAAACGTTTATTGATAGTTGAAATAGAAGCTGAAATAAAGCTGAAATAAAATATTACAATTAGTTGAAAAACGTCAACTAAAAAAAAAACTTAAAATAAATTTAGTTACCTCTTCTAACTAGCCTAAATGAAATAAGCTAAGTCGAAATATAAAAAATAATAATAGGCTAATAATAAAATTGTGGGTGGAAACCGACGAGTGCATGAGCGAGATTTCCGAGCCGCAGCAGTCTCTCTTCCTCAGGGTCATGCGTAACAGCTTGTATCCCACAAACAGGCAGTTGAGCAGCAGGAGCAGAAGGACGCAGGGAATGAGCACCAGGATCAGCAGGGCCAAACTGGACGCCGGGAGGCCCTCAGGTAAGTTTGATGAGGGCACAGCCGATCCCAGCTGCGACATTTCATCACAAATCAGGATAAAACAATATGATTTTGATGCTTACTTAATTGTACCTCTGATCATTGTTTTTATGTAAAATAATATCAATAAAATGACTAAAACTGAGAGCCGACCCGCAGGTGCGCCCCATTGACATTAATTAATTCCGCGTTGAGTGCGTCAAGAGCTTAGGCTTTTCACCGACAGTTTACAACCACTTTGCAATCTTACCTCATAGATGAGAACGTCTTTGGTGTGTTAAGACGTTTATTTTGTTCGCGAGCCCTCAAAATAACACGGTAATGAAGTTAAATATGTAAAAGCACTTATGCGGGAAGTCGTGCGCACGTTTTTGAAGAGTTTCAGCTGAGGTGAAATCAAGCGCTTGAGGTTCCGATATCTGACTGGAAACAAAACAAAATCACCAGGAAAGTTCAGAGAATGCTAAGGACATAATTAATTGGTGACACTTTAAAATAGCCTAATAAAATGTTATATTGCCTACCAGCTTGTCTTGGTATTATTTACATGTTTTTGCTTACAACTTTTGGTTTCCAAATTATTGTAGCCTAAATGAAAAGGTATAGTAATTCATTGTCTGTATGTAGGCTAATTCTTAACCATTTTTTTCTGAGGGAAACGTTTATTGATAGTTGAAATAGAAGCTGAAATAAAGCTGAAATAAAATATTACAATTAGTTGAAAAACGTCAACTAAAAAAAAAACTTAAAATAAATTTAGTTACCTCTTCTAACTAGCCTAAATGAAATAAGCTAAGTCGAAATATAAAAAATAATAATAGGCTAATAATAAAATTGTCAAAAGCTACTTAATTAAAATGAAAACTGAAAATAGAAAAAATTAATTCAAAATATGACTAAGCAATATGTTAGTATAGGCCTATAAATAACACCAAAATAACACTATCTCAATATTATTTAATTATAGTACATTTTTGTAGGCGATTCCACTGAAGAGTTCTCACCATGCTATAAAACCAAAATAACACTGATATCTCAATATTATTTAATTATAGTACATTTTTGTAGGCGATTCCACTGAAGAGTTCTCACCATGCAATTAATTTCTATGGCCGAGAGAGGGCAGTGTAGACTAGTTTAAGATGGTAGTCTTAGTTGCCTTTTTCATTTGTTGTTGTGCCATCACAAGCCCTGTACATGTTATTACTTTGAAGCCATCAAAGACATTTAAAATGCTAACCTAACCTTGATTCCCGTTGGCACTTTAGATGGTCCCTTAAGTACTTATAATTTCGTCCATTCATTTTGTGGGCGCTTTGAAGTTTAGAAATGAGTAGCAGTTTAGAAATGAGTAAAGCTTCCACAGGGAACATACCACTTATGCTGGAAGCACAAATACACAGTCGCTGTACATGTTGTGAAATGTCATGAGTTGCCTCTTTTGAAGTTAGAAAAAGGAAAAATTACAAATTTTCTGCATAGTATGTAGCTAATAAAACAACAACAACTGCATATTGGTGGATTTCCCAAGTTACACTTCAGATATAGAATTGGCTTTTTTTAGTTTTTCTAAGAAATATCTAGGTTCACACTCTGCTAAAAACAGCCATTCAGACCCTGAGTAAGTGTGAGTGTCATTTTAAACTGTGAGTATGATTCACGGGCCACGAACGCGGCTATGACTGACACGAGACAATGTTCTTCTCGCTCAGACAGTTCATATATTTGCACATTTCCTGTGAATACCAGTGTGTTGAGCTTGAGAGAATCATTGCCAAATATGCCCTATCAAATATACAGTACTCTTAGAAAAATATGCAAATATTGTACCATTAGGGGTAAAACTGCTTGAGGCAGTACCCTCAAATAGCTTGTCATCTTTATACCTTATTTACCCAAAAAGGTTCACAAAAAGGATACGTATTACTACTTTAAAAGGACTAATACAGACCTTTTAGGAGTATATTGTAACCCTAAAGGTACAATTTTGCACATTTTCTGACTGTATTTCAACTGTGGAGGACCTTCCTTGGAAAAAGATCACTTGCACCCAAATGGGAATAACTATTTGAGAAGAAGATTATATGAATCATGCCTTTTCTTTTCTTCTCAGCTTTTCGCTTCACAAGCCTATTAACTGATGGACTGGAGTGGTGTGGATTACTGTGATGTTTTTATCAGCTGGTTGGACTCTTGTTCTGACGGCACCCATTCACTGCAGAGCATCCATTGCTGAGACAGTGATGTAATTCTACATTTCTCCAAATCTGTTCTGATGAAGAAAAAAACTCATCTACATCTTGGATGGCCTGAGAGTGAGTTTATTTTCAGCAAATTTTCATTTTTGGGTGAATTATTCCTTTAAATTCGAAATCATTTGCTTTAATATGGACTTTGTTCTCCCTTTGCTGCTTTGCAGACTTCTGGGACTGCAGGGATTTGCTCTCATTCAGACATAAACATCACTGAGATCAGGTACTTATGTTTTTGTGATGGAGTCTGGCTTATTGTTTCAGTGTATCCCAAAAGTTTGGCCTGTGCAAATTTCTTTGTAGACCACACTTTGTGCACTGGGGCATTTCCAACAGATTTGATCTTTTTATGTATATGAACAACTCTTGGATGTGTTCTTGATTAGTTTTTCCTATGGAGCACTTTGTGCTATACAAGTAAAGTTACTATTTTCATCTTCAGAAAGCAATAGGGAATATACAGCAGGCTTTGAAACTATTAAAAGCATGCTGATTAAATATTTAAAAGCTAAAACTTTATGGCAGCTACTGAGTTTTAATCAACCGCACCATGGCCTCATATAGCTTTTGTGTTTATTAGTATTCAAATCCACAGTGCAAAAATTCCACCATTTCTAGTGTGGAATATGAACATCTCAAATAATGAATACATAAAGATCAACTTTATTAATCTTTTATCTCTTTGAACGGTATTTTTGAGGCAAGACACCAAAGGTGATTAGGGTAAAAATGTTAACTAATTGAGACCATCATACTTCCGCAGTTGATTAATCACAGTACATAAAATTTTGTATTGCAAGTTGTCTGAAATGTTATGTTTAAATATGCAAATGAGGGCATATTTAAGTGCTTAAGTGCTCAACACATTAAAGACCGCAACACCAAATTCCAGTTATTTCATTAACAAAACTTTATTTCTGCTTACAAAACATGCGTTCATCATACATGCCAGGTCATATCTGAAATTCACATTTTCTCGATATAATTTTTTACAAATAATTCATTGGAACATGACACAGGGATCTCTCATAGAGACTAAATCACTGACAGTTCTGTACGTGAGTACAAGGTCGTCATGGTTAAAGAAGTACGCTAACACTTCAGAGTAGCACCATCAGCGTAGAGTGTGTGTGCCTCACAGAGACAAACAGCTGACGTTAAGTCCGTCACCAAAATGACGGAAAACGCGTTTTCTTTAGTTAACACTGTCCCAAGCTGTGTTTGATGATTTCTTTGCTGCTCGGGGGAATGCGATCAGGGAAAACGACTTGAAATTCGACCAGCAGGTCTCCACGCTGGGCGGGGTTCTTCACTCGGGGAAGCCCCTCCCCTATTAGCCTTCTCATTGAGCCGGGCTTGATGACATCATTGCATGGGAGGGGCTTCATCTGTCCGTCAAGCGTAGGGATGTTAACCGTACACCCACATAGAGCCTGGAGAAAAACACAAAGAAGGAAAACCGTTAAACGTTGTGTCACAAGATCATCTTTGATGAAGTTATAAAGGTCTGTATCGATCCTCAGTAGCTCTCTTTGTCTTGAGATACAATCTGTTATATCACAAGCTGCAGTGTTTTGGCAGCATAAAAGCTATAATGCCCCTCCCTCCGGCATATGTTATGAGGTCTAATCCACTTGTCTATATATGATGCTTTTATATAATGCGAGTATGAACGCGGGCGGAATATAGGCCAGACAGATTGAACATTACAGTTACGCAACAGCAGAAAAGAGCCGCTAATCGCCCTCATTTCTCAATGATGCTCCAGTCTGTGGGGGACAGGAGGGTATGCGTGGGAAGAGAAAGATGAAGTGGATGTGGAAAATGAGAGAGGGAGAGAGCGAACGGGGGCGAGAAGTTTGGTATGGAAAGTAAAAATGGAAATGAGCTGGAAAGAATGAAAGAATAAAGGTTTGTTTTTAATAGTCGATGCCAAATCTGATGTTTAGAGAGCAGGATGGTCAATTTAATGATAACTTATTCGGCCAATAATCTCAAAATGGCAAAACATTATTTGGCCAGTAATTGGCTGATTAACAACTGTTTCAGTTCCAAAAGCATCAACAGACTTTTCAATGATAATATGCTATGTTTGTGATATTTTGGAATAAATATTGTATAAAATATTTTTTAATTCTAGTTTGCTGTCTTATGAATTTTTCTGCAATATATTGGCCAATCAGGCACACTTATCAGTACCGATAATCTTAAAATGACCAAATATGGACTGAATATTTCCTGATATTTCAGCCAGGCCAATTAACCAACCAATAATTAGCAATTTTAAGTTTATCAGCCAAGCAGGTGCAGTAATCAGTGCCAGTAATTTCAAAATGGCAAAATAGGCCAACTAATTGCCTAATAATTGGCCATTTTAAGGCATCAAATGATTGATTTCTGTTTGGCTAGTTAACAGAAGTTCCCAAATCTGTCAGCAGATTATTAACAATTTCTGTTCTTTTATTGTACAAAGTGTTAATTTCATTGTAATTTGCTATTTTATGATTATATCAGCATTATTTGGGCAATCAGGTATAGTTACCAGTGCTGATAATCTTAAAATGGCCAAATATGGACTGAATATTTACTGATATTTCAGCCAGGCCAATTATTTGACCAATAATCAGTGTCAGTTCCAAAATCTGTCCAAAATAATTTACCATTTCTGTTTTTTTGAGTAAATATTTTGTAAAATAAGTGCTAATTTGATTCTAATTGACACCATTATATTTGTCACCCTGCTCTGTAGATATTATGGGTCTATTCATAGTTTTCTTAGAAAATAGATACATGAGGGCGTATAGGCAAAATAGGATCCACTGCTAGAGAGGAGCGAATGACAGAATGTGTGTGAGACGAAGCTGAGAGCTGAGGAGGTGGTGTGCGAGATGGGAGGGAGAGTGTGTGCTCTGAGGCTGCGGGGGAGAGATGCTAAATTTAGATGCAGCTCTCTGCAGAGGCTTATTGAGTACCGGCGACTGCGAGGGAACATTTCGTACCGCCATGCACACATACACACATACACGCGTACACATCTCACCTCTCGCAGCGTGATGGTGGTGGTGTACACAATATGCGAGCCGTCTCGTCTGAAATGGGTGTGCTTCTTTTCCTTAATAACAAAGGCCAGGTCGTTTGGGGCGTGGCCGAGTATCTGATGGCCCTCCTTGGGGAAGGTGATCCTAGTGCCCTCCTTCCATCCCTTCTTCACCTCCACGTCGAACATGCGCTCTTCCGGTCTCAACGCGTGTTTGTCCGTCTGCCGGAGGCGTGTCACTTTCACACGCTTCGTCACGCCCATCAAAATGTCCTCCAGTGACACGAGGAGCTCGTGAACTTCAGCCACGCCCGATGGCTTGAGCCCACCCTTGTTTCCATGGTTACGGCTGAGGTGGGGCAGGGGGTTCCGCAGGAAGGGGTTAAACAGGTCATCATCGGAGTCGAGGTCGAAGTTGAAGAACATGTGCCAGGAGTGGGCGTCAGCTTTCGAGGAGCTGTGAGAGGGGTCACTTTTGTTTCCAGCTGGAGCCACACCCCCTTTGGTCAAACCTTGAAGATTAAAGAGATTTTATTAGCATGCATGTCTTTGGTTTTGCAAAAGCTAAAAGGGCTCATTTGCTGGTTAATAAAGTATCGATAAATAATTGATCATGTTTGCAGCTATTTGCACCCAGCACTGCAAGTGTGTGAATGAGTTCAAATGGGGTTGTAGGAACCCACTGAACTCAGTGTTCATTTGAAATGAGTGTGTTTGTAGGTGCATGCAATGCAAGTGCATGCACATTAAATATGTTTGTGCTTGCACTTTATTCTCACCTTGTTGATCATAGATGCTGCGTTTCTCTGGGTCTGTCAGAACATCGTAGGCTTGTGCAATCTGTTTAAATTTGTCCTCGGCGTCTGCGTCTGGGTTCTTGTCTGGGTGGTAACGGAGCGCCAGACGCTTGTACGCCCGTCTGATCTCCTCCTCATTAGAGTCACTTGATACGCCGAGCACAGAGTAGTAATCCACACACTCTGGTGAGGACGGGGGACTAGACACCTCGGGTTCTTCACGCACTTCCTACACACATACACACACAGATGGCAAGAGTTTAGAGTACAATCATTTCTAGTTCTCCTTGGTTCACCTACACAGGGTGATCCCAAATAAAAAGAATTTTCTTGGTTCAGGCAAAGATGCAAGTACCATAGCCATGAACAATAATTTTCAGAGTAGATGAATTTGTCAGTGACCAATTCTTATAAAAAAATTTTTTTTTTTGGGTCACCCCAGTT
>NW_015555881.1:1130715-1133821 GCF_001515605.1 Sinocyclocheilus anshuiensis
TAATTTCTAATGTTTTATATGCAGATTAAATAGGTTTTAAGGAAACTTTTGGCTTGTCTCCCGAGGCCACAAGAGGGCGCAATGAGCAAAATAATGCAGCACATTTAAATGGTCAACGCAAGGACACAAGTCTATAAAAAAACCGTGCATTACGTCTACATTAACTATATATATAAATATATATATATTTATATAGATATAGATAGATATATATAGATATATATATAGATATATAAATAATGGCATAAACATTGAATCCAAAATAATGTAATATAAAATTATAAAGTACAAGTAATAAAATGAGTCATGACATTATTATTTATAAATTATTACTTATATAATTTATACAACAAAAGTATTGTATTTTCACTCAAAATGAATCACTCAAAAAATTCTCTACTCTATATATACACCTCTATATTCTCAATTATATAATATACTCTAAGTCTTAGGGTATATATTATATAGAGGAAAATACAAAGGGAAATATATAACAATTTACAAATCAATATGTACATAGTGGCTATTGTCCACTATGTAAAATGCATATATAGATTTATACAATGAACATATAAGAATTTAATATATACCTCTATATTGTCCAATATATAATAAACACTCAAAGTCTGTGAGTTTATATTATATAGTGGAGAATATACATGCATCTAGATTTTAGCATGTGATTTAAATGTTATGTGCAGCATCTCACCTCTGAGGCCAATCCCTCCTCTCCGTGGATCACTCGCACTTTGCACTTGACATTCTTGTGTTTGACGCCGAACTGAGTCCAGATGAGAACCATGATGCTGATGCTGCTGCTGCCGGTGAGTGTGAGCCGAGCGCGTGAGCTGCTTGAGTTGCTTGAGCTGCTGTCTGCTGCATCTCCCGCCGCTCTGCTCGAGCTTTTATACCCGTGTTCTACACACTGCGCCCACGCTGCATTACCGAGCTTCCCCGAGCACGCCCATTCTCCAAGCACACGAGAGGGAATACCGCGTGCCCACCAATCCACGCTCGATGCCGCTGCGGACCGAGATGAGCATCACGCGGATGTGGCAGCCCACCTCTCCATGTGGAGGTGCGTTTCCGGAATTCACAATGAGTCGTATCCCTCCCTCCCTCATCCTTCCATCCTAAATTGGTCTCCTGTTACAGACTGTTCTTTTGCTTTGTCGACCAGATTTTTGGATTGGAAGTTGTGAATGACAATGGATTTTCGCAAAGAATGGTGGTACATGAACACGAAAAAGCATGCAAATAAAAAGGCGAGATTGACAGCAGATGAACACGGAAAATATGCATATATATATATATTTTTTTATTTTTTTATTTTTATTTTATTGTATTTTTTTTTCTCAATAAGTATAGCAGAAGACAAGGGTGTCAAAAGCACTTTACATCCGAGTCGTGCATAACTTTTAATTTGTGTATTCTATTTTTAACTTGGAAGCAACCACGAAACTCAGACAATAATCATTGCCATTTGGGGTGAAGAGCGTTCAAAAATAAATAAATAAAATTCAAATCACTGCCTGACGGAGTTGTTCCGTTTACAGCCCAAATTAGCATTTTTTAATTATATAGGCTACATTGCCTACATATAAATGTATTATAAGTTAAAAAGTTACAAATTGTCAATGGTGACTACTGCCCTTCATTTTATACATCTTTTATACTGTCCGCTGGTTGAAAACCTTGGGCATCTGTGGGAAGATCTATGCTTGAATGTCAGTTTGATTATAAAATGTCAAATCATGTCTGATGCTTTGAGCACGCAATAAAGTCTTATTAGAATTTTGCTACACACTTCAGTGTCCCTTTGTGTCAAAGTGCAATTGAAACAGATGAAACAGTACATCCAGTACCGCTTCACCCACACATATGCAATTACAGGCAGTTAACATGTGATTGTCAAGTCTGGTGGCTTGTGTACCAGTAGTTCTTTACGCTCGTCACGGTGACAGTTCAACGTTCCCATCTCCACGGGAATAAAACGTCTTTGCGCATTCACAGACTGTCCTCGGCGTTAACTGACCGCTAATGCATTAAAGCGGCGCCTTGGGGAATGTCGCATTACGCAACGTACGTGCAGGTGAATTGGCGCGCATTTCTCAGTACATAAATGGCCATATTTCCTCAGACGTTGCGCGTTCAGCCAATCACAGACGAAAGATGCTTCAGGATTCCCGCTGGTACCGGAAAACTGGACAAATTTGGTGTAGTTGTCGCTGTCAGAAACGTCAGAGAATCTCTAAGCCAGATTTCGTCCATTTTGGAAAAAATACAGAGGGAGCTCAGGAAAACCGAGCCGAGTGGCGTGAATGAGACCTCGAAATCTGTCATTATCGACCGGCCGGACATTTCCGTTGTGTCTCGAGATATGAATGTGAGATCAGGTGTGTGAGTGTCTCGCCGTGAAAGTGTTTGTGAGGGAACATTGTGCTAGCGCAGTGTCGAGGACGTTCTGGGAACATTGTGCTTCTGCGGAGTAAAGCTCAGCAGGGGCTCGTGAGAAGTCGTGATCTCTTGCTTTTAATAATAACTCGGCTCGTGACCAGCGGATGCCCAACTGTGCCGCGTAATTTTCGCGCCCTCATTGTGCCGAGGTCTGTTATTGGCGCTCTTTTTAAGTGACCGTTATTAGCGTCGACTAAAGGGCACCTAAATTAGTTCTGTTTAAATTAGAAACCATCTATCAAACAAGGTCCGAGCGATTGAGGGATGTCCAGTGAGTTAATCCTTTCCTCTATTTTAACTGATGAAGCGTTCTTCAGCCACCTTCAGAATAAAACACATTAGCTTATCAAATAGTGCATTTGAACATTTCCCTAAGAAATTGTGACTGTTTTAGCTTGTTGCTAGGCGGTTGTTGGGGTGGTTGTCTATTGCCTCAAATCTAAAGAGCCCATCCCCAAAGTTTCCGTGATTTGTTTGGTCTTGTCTATGAGATTTTAACCTGTTTTATTATCCTGTAGGTGAGAATTATACATCTGGTCACTTAGAAAAGTAATAGGACACCTCTTTTCAATCAGACACTAAATTTAAAGTGTCATTTATGTTTGTAAAATAGTTACATGTGGGGGGGGGGGGGGGGAAACAAACACAC
>NW_015555881.1:1134110-1135786 GCF_001515605.1 Sinocyclocheilus anshuiensis
TTGTAAAACTAGTAACTAGCTAACAATACAAAATCCATGGTATTTGGACATATTTTTTGGACAAGACTATGGTAATACCATGATATTCTTTTAAGTACTTTAGAGTGACAGGAAAATATGGTATGAATATTGTAATATGTACCATAATAATACAATCACAATACTATGATACCACTACAGTACCTTTTTACTTGTGAAGTAGTAAAAAAAACACATATACAGTTTTTGGAAAATATTTACCATCCTACACAGTCTTTCTAACCTTTCCCCCATTTTATCATATGTGTATGTGTTATAGGATAAGCTGTGTGTTGCAGGGGAGTGATATTCACAGGTACGGCTCTTCCTACACCACCTTCTCCTTCTGTGCTCACTCTTTCTCCCTCAGCCTCTCCCAGTAAAGGTTACGGGGTGATTCATAATGAGTAAAGTGGCATCTGACAGCACCTCTCACTTCAGATCCATCTCTCAAGTCGCACTCATTTGGTTGTGTAACTATTTTCATAATCAACTGCTTTGTTAATGAATTCAATGACGATTTGTTAACAGACCAAGTGATTGTCTGAAAAACATTAATATTCAGATGGCAAACAGAGACATGAGGTAAGGCGGAGAAGGGAGAAGATAGTAAAGAGAACTGACTGTTCTAATAATAGCTCGCAGCAATAGTGAGTAAATGTAAGGGACATACTGCCATCTGCTGACCATGTTTTGCAAATTTTCTGAACAGTAGTGGTAGGACATTTAAAAGCTTTCCCCCCCCTTTTAAACACTCTAATAAAACAGCTTCCACATACAGAAGGAATGTGAACAGAGGCGAGAACTGCTGAGGTTAGCATGAGCTAAGAGCAAACACAGCAGGAGAAGACTCTTTACTCTTGCTGTTAACTAACTCTGGCAATAATGCTGCAGAGCAAACAGCCTCTCGTGTGAACAAACTAACTTACACGCCCATCAAACATGAGCCCTGGCCCAAACCCTACTGAACTGCCTGCCAAAACAACACTTTAAAGGTGACATATCATGAAAATCTAACTTTTCCAGGTTTTAAGTGCTATAATCAGGTCCCTGGTGCATCTACCAACCAAGGAAACGTGAAAAAAATTAACCTAGTAACTTTGTTTTGGGAAGCCTTTTTCTGCAAGCCTCTGAGAACACGAGCGCGTCTGATTTCGCTCCTTTGGTGACGTGGCAAAGGGATCTCATTATAATATTACCTCCCCTTAATCTGTAAGTTTACACCCACGGCGCCATTATTGTGTTTTCGTAAGCGACAACGGTGTATTACCGTATTGACCCGAATATAAGACAATGTTTTTTTTCTTGGAAATACATCTGAAAAAACGCGGTCGTCTTATATTCAGGGTCTAGACTTTGACATGTCAATAATACACCCACAACAATAGGTGGCGCCAAATACGCATAAAACGAGTGTGCCATGAAATACGTAATGTAATGCGTGTTGTAAAGCTCGCGAGTAAAAACTAAGGAAAAAGAAAACCTTACAGCTGCATGAGTCGTGACTGTCACGTTAGCCTGATGGGACCAAACTCCCTTTGTGATTTTAAAACGTAAGACAGTACCTAGATTTGAAGACTACAGTAAGATTTAACTTCTACTGTTAATAAGATTTTGGTAGGCTACTATTAGATGGATAGCCTAAATGTCCTAATTCA
>NW_015555881.1:1135796-1146690 GCF_001515605.1 Sinocyclocheilus anshuiensis
AAAAACAGCGTGTTTCTGCTTCCACTCAAAATAGGCATTTTCAGAATTATATAATAAATTATCTGTGGAGTATTTTGAGCTGAAACTTCACAGACACATTCTGGGGACACCAGAGACTTATATTACATATTGTAAAAAGGGGCATAATATGTCTCCTTTAAGGCATCATAAGTGCGTTTCTCATATTTCAGAAGAAAGCCAGCATAATTAAGATAATTTTTAGCCAAATTCTAAGGTAGCATCACGTGTATCTTTCAAATATACAGTACCATAATATCAGAATGCATTGCTGTTCTAATCAAATATGGCTAAACTAAAGGGAAGTTGAGAGATGTAGACTTTAAATACAACAATACTTCATTTATTTGCCAATTGTGAATCAAGTCTGCCAAATTCAGATCATTTATAGGGTTTCATTTTATTTGGGATGCTACTTACAAAACAGCTCGTTAGGCAGCAAACTAGATTTTGAAACAGGACTGTTTCTGAGCTACAGAACACAAAAATCTTAGTCAGATGGAAGTACAGTCATACATTTATGTCATCACATGTCTTGAAATGATTCTTTAATTGGTGCCAAATAGGAATGAGAGACTCCAAAAAGGTATCTTATTTTTCACCGTAATGTGTCATCCTTTCTTGTAAATGTTCTCTTTAAAATGACTTGATGCAAATCTACCTGCATTCTAGGCAGGTAGCTGATAACTGTAACATCTAACTGACTGATAACAGGAAATACTGTTCGCCTCTTATCTAAATGTTATATGATGTAGCTAAATTGCTGAAGTTTTTTTGACCAGAGTAAACGGAGTAAAAAAACTTGATTTAAAAAAAAAAAAAAAAAAGACACATTGTGTATACACGTATCCCAATTCTACACACACACACACACATTGTGTACAAATGTGTTTCACACTTTCAGAGACACACACAGGACTGTGTGTAATGGTGTGCTGGTATAAACATAGCATTATGGGAATTATTTACAGGGGGTCCATGCCATGTTGTGTACTGAACTCCTGGAAGTCCTCTGGAATGGTGTCTGGAAAAAGATTTATTTATATGAAACAAAAATATTTTGTAACATTATATATGACTGTTTGTGTTTGTGTTCTCACCATTGCAGCGGTACTTCAAGTTTGACCAGATGATGTTCTCTTGAGAGAAGCAGAACACTCCCAGTCTTCCTCCTCTCATTGTGGTATCAATTGTCACCCCAGAATCTGCCACCAGCTCTGATCCCTCATAGAAACGAACCCTAAAAACACACACAGACATCTGTACTGAATCATTTTGATTTTTAACACACTTTTCTTTCTCATGTAACAGCTTGCTTGGCTTCAAACTTGAAGTCACCTGAATTTTGAATGGCTCACCTGATGTATCCGACTTGTGGGCGATGCTGCAGGTACCAGCGGTATGATACCTTATCCTTCCAGCCAACGTTCCTTGGATCCTTCCACAGGAGACGTACCTGATCATTAGTGTCACCTGTATGCCAGAGAGAGTTCCTCAAATGCTCACCTGGACCAGTCTTGGACTTCACTGCCTAAGAGCAAGAGACAAAGATAGAGTTCTATTAATTCCATGCAAGTCTTTCTCACAAACTTGGACATAAATCTTGAAATTCAGCTGATCAACCTTCAGCTGAATGCCAGGTTCAGCTACGGCTCTGAAGGGCGTGGCCTGCCAGTATGTCTGCTCTGTTTGCTTCCACATCACCACATAGAAACTGGAAGAGTCTTGGTAGCCAAAGATGAAGCCGGCATAGTCGTCATCAGTCACCGTATTCACATGGAAGGTTCCCTCGAAATCAACACCACTGAATGCAGTGTAACCTGGTCATCCAAGAGGGGAAATGCATCATCAATAGAAATAATTTAATATGTCACTAACCTTTTTGGAGAAACATGCATCCGCTCACCAACAGCAAGGCCAGGGTCACTATTCATAGTCTGGACAATCTCCATTCCCTTTAAAGAAAGGCAAAGAATTTGTCAGCATTGTACGTCTCAAACACATGTTTTCTGTAGAGACATTTCAAATTCTGTGCATCTATTGCTAATCTGTCACCTGGTTAAGAACCACCCAGTTGGGGTCAATCTGAGCATCACCCTCTGGGTCCAGTACAACCGTCTGATAGGCTCTGAAGTCTGTTAGTGTGATCTCTGCATTTTCTGGACAGTTATCGATCCTGTCGATCACCTTGTCTTGGTCAAAGTCTGATTCGCATATGTCACCCACTCCATCATCTGTGTAGAAATGAACAGGTGAGTGAGGGATGATTGAAAAATTATTTCTGCATGTTCACAGAAACTAAAAATGCAAGACTTTCAAAGAATAATGGGATACATTTCTGTTTATTACACAAAGGTATCGTGCAACTTTAGAAGACTAGAATGCAGTGCAAAGTCATATGTCAGCTATTTAAATGGCGTTTGACAGTCACTGTTCATTTCTGTTATCATTCTACGGACAATCTGCTTTTCGTGGTTTGTTCCAGTGAAGAAAAATAGGGTGAGTAGATGATCACAGAATAATGTACAGTGCATACGGTCTCTATTTAAGGATTAATGGTGTACTCACTGTTGTCATCTATTTGGTCAGTGTTGGGCACCAAGCGGCAGTTATCTGGTCCAGGAGGTATTGTGTCTGGAATACCATCATTATCATCATCATCGTCACATTCATCTCCCAGTCCGTCTTTATCTGTGTCCAGCTGGGAGCTGTTAATTACCAGTGGGCAGTTGTCTTTGCTATCTTGGTGACCATCACCATCACTGAAGGATACAAGAAATTATATCACAGGAGTGCTTGTAGAAATTTCTACAGAACATTGACAATATTGTCTGGAAATTCATCATTTTGGTTTAACGATGAAGAAACAGATATGCGAAGGAAACCATATATCCGTTACTAGAGTTATGGCCCCTTTCATACCTATCTTGATTTGTGTCGCAAGAATCTCCAACAAGATCATTGTCAATGTCAGACTGGGAAGAAGAGGAGTGAACGTAAATATTTATTATAGTACAAAAGTACAGCATCTGAAGAGTATATCTGCAAATCATGTACCTGATTTGGATTTGGGATGTCAGGACAGCTATCACATGCATCTCCCACCCCATCCCCATCACGATCCAGCTGGTCACGATTTTTCACTCGCTGGCAGTTATCCAGGAAGTTTTTCAGCCCTGACAATCAACAAAAACAGACACCAAAAATGGGAATGACTCAGTACCAGAAAGACAAAGACAAATCTTTTGTTTGAACCAAATCATCAAGATTTTGCCATCTTTTTATTCTCTTACCATCTCCATCCATGTCGTCATCGCATGCATCTCCGAGGCCATCGGAATCGGTGTCTCTCTGGTCTGGGTTATCCACTCGGATACAGTTGTCACATGCATCACCATGGCTGTCTTTATCACTGTTCCGTTGATTTATATTTGGTGTCAACCAGCAGTTATCCTAGAATCCATACATATACACAGGAAAAGTTTACTTCATAACCAGAGATAGAAAAGCAAGAGTAAGAGATTTTTAAAGGAATTAGTGTGAGATTCTGCAGTGCATATAAATAACCATGACTTGTGTGCATTTACCTGCTCATTCAGTATTCCATCTCCATCTGCATCTGCGTCACACGCATCGCCTTTCCCGTCGCCATCTGCGTCCTCTTGTCCCGAGTTTGGAACGGTAACACAGTTATCCTGGTATTGAGGAACCAAATGAATCAGCTCTCCCGGAGACAAGCAAGTGATGTCACCAGAGCCCTAAGCAAGTCAATATCGATTGCATTGTTGCCATAGTTACCTTTCTGCAGGTTGGGTCTCGGCAGCGCAGCTTCTCGTCAGGGTACCCGTCAATGTCAGTGTCTTTACCGCAGAGATAACCGTTGCCAGCCCATCCAATGCCACACTAGTACACAAATACACCATGAGTATTTGCGCTTCAGCATAATGTATTTTTTCCAGCACATGTTTAAATGTGTGAGCCTCAAAAGGGTACCTGGCATGTGATGGTGCCATCTCTTTCCTCTATGCACTGCGCATTGGGGTCGCAAGGGTTCTGTAGGCGGTTTCCACAGCTTTTCTCTGGCTTACAACCTCTGATCTGGTCACCTGTAAATCCTGTCTTACATCGGCCACATTGATATGATCCCTACACAAGATAACACGCATCTTGAGGCACTATTATTTTGCTTTGCATGTCTGTGTGATATATGATGGCACTTTGCATTATAGAAGTGCATTATGAACAAGTCAGTTCTCACCACAGAATTCATACAGATGGAGTTAGTGGTGCATCCTCCATTATCTGGTCCTTTACACTCATCGATATCATCACACACCTAAAGACAGTATAGGAATTAGGAGATAAATGACCTTTGTCTGTTATTATTGGCTGTGTATCAAAATATCAGTGGCAAATTGTCATTTTTTGAATTGCCTAAACTTTTTTTTACAACGTATGACCTGCACACGGGATAATGCTGTAGCTTGATGCTTCACTTTGCATAAAGTTTAATTCATTAGGGAACTCTAATTTTTTGCATGAAATCATGCAAAAGGGCCCCAAGTCATCAGTGACGTACCTGCTTGTGCGTTTGTGCATAAGCCACGCCAACACCCTCCAGTGGTTTTCCAGTGAATCCAAGAGGACATGCCTCACAGCGGAAACCTGGAGCCATGTTCACACACCTCACCCCAGGGAAGCAGGGATTAAACTGGCACTGCAATAGACACAAATATGCATGGCAATGACATTCATTCAACCCCGAGTTTGAATTCTGGCTCATGGTTCTTTTCTCCCCCATTGTTTCCGGTCTAACTCTATACTGTCCTATCAAAATAAGGAACTTCAAGTTTCACCATGTTTCCTAGGACATAAAAAAATTTTTATTTCAGAAGATCAACTTGAGAAAATGTTTAAATCCCATGCCCTATTCAAACTTACATCATAATATTATTTTATTAGCAACATTTCGATTTCAATCGACCTTCCTCAGGCTATACCAGGAGATCAAGTAAAAGTCATTTATCTTGATATGACCCCTTGAACAGACACATACCTCATCAACGTCATCACAGCTGTATCCATCTCCAGTGTATCCATCAGGGCATGGACCGCATTCCGCCCCATTGTCTGTTTCTATACACATGTTATCACGGAAACACACTCCAGGAGTACACTTTGGTTTCACCACCTCCGTTCCGCCCAGCCCTAGAATTAACCAATCATATTTAGCATTTATGATGCGGTTTGAAGCATTCATGATGCATCTGTAATTGAACACTCCATGATTGCCCTCCTGCTTCAAATCTGCTTCAGATTTGGTGACTCTGAAGTCATGACTGGAGTGTTTGTTTGACACGTTGCCATGGATATTTGTGGACACAGAAAAATGCCTTGTTTTGGTCTCTTATCTGCATAGATGCATCAACAAACTCATGCATATCATGCATATCTTGCTCTTCATAATGTCTTACCACAGGCCTGGCACTCAGAGATGGTGTTTCTGAGGAAAGAGGTTTCCTTCACCTGTAAACAAGCGTGCAAATACAAAAATCTGATTTGTAAATAAGGGATGGTGTAAATTAAGAACATTAAACAAAGGGTACTAAAAGGTAATTGTCAGGAAGGTTTTACCTGCTGAATAAGAACATCTTTCAGCTCATTAATGACCTTTGTCAGCTCCAGCATCTGATTTGTAAGCTGTTTTGTGTTAAGCCCTTTATAAACAACAAAAACGCTGATCTTATCATTTTAGCAGATAAACCATTTATTCATATTTACTCTTTATCTCTTCTTTTGGAATCTATTCCTCAAAGGTGCACTCAGTAATTAAGCCGATTTAGTTCTGGCTAACTGTTTTCTTGGATGGAAAACATTTGCTGATGCCACTGAAAAATGCTTTATTTGTAACAAACCCCTAGCCATAGCAATCAATCAGAACACCCTAGCAACACCCTGGCAACCACCAATAACTCTAGCATTGTGGTGGCAGATTTTGCACATGCACCACTCATGTTTTCTTCAGAGAATGTAAAAATTGAGTTGTTACCTAAAGTCTGTACAGAGTCGCTCTGATGAGTGTGGCAGTCCTGCAGCGATGCAACATTTTCCATTGAATCACCATATGCAAGTTTGAGCTCCTCCAACTCCTCCTGCCAGACAGAAAGAGCACAATGGGGAGTTTATGTTAGTGTATTAGTGCATAAAATGAAAACCCTCCAAATATATCTCTCAGCATGTGAGGGTGCAGCTATTAAATGTGTTGTATACTTGTGCTTTCCCCTGCATAGTTCTGAGCTCCACTCCCTGGTGATTGTTAAGGCCATTAAACACAGCTGGTAAATCTCTCAGCGTCTCCACCAGCCTGCAGTCCAGGTGGAGCTCCACCCCGGGAACCGGTAACACCCCCTGGTTGTGCATGAAGCCCCCTGGTTGGCCCACCTCCAGTCCCTTCAGATGAAAGAGCAGCCGATGCTTCTCACCATCAGCCAGTTTCAGGTTGTTCAAGGTGATGGTACTCATCCTACCATCTCTGCGCAGGTATCGTAAAGTAGCTACAGCGAGAGAAAGAGATAGATAATGTCAGTTTTTATATTTTTTTCTGATAGCACTTCACTACTTTTTTTGATCCATTACCTGTTACATTACATTTCTGTCATTTTTAGAGCTTAAAACACTTATTTTCAGGTCAAAGTGGATCGCAAATTTTTAAAGTAAATGACAAAAGCAAATGAAGGCCACATCATTATATCACATATATATTCATAACTCTTACAGAAATGTCAAAAGTATGGTATAGTCAACGTTTACATACCTTTGTTGAGTTTTCCAAGCACAGAAAACTCAAAGTACTTGCTGTTGTCTCGCGGATTGTACAGGCTGAATATGGTGTTTCCGGTTCGAGGCTGGAGACGGAACGTTGTGAGAATAAAGAGTTCTGTTACTCCCTGCTCTGCCAAACCTCCATGCAGTAGATCCGGTAGGCAGTCCGGTGACGTTAAGAGGTTATAAACTGCAGGGAAAACGTTATTTAAAGGTTATATAAGTGTTACTCAAACACAAAGCATACTGCTCACAAACATGTAGTTGTTTCTCAGGCTAATGCATGCTGGGAGTGATGCCCAAGTTGGTGTAATTTCTGTTAGACTGTAAATACTGTTCCTGTTTATTTAGCCAGTTGCATGTGGCCAAATTAATGTTTAGGGATTTGTAGTTCTTTGAAGTTTGCAAATGGCAAGTATTAGTCGTTTTTTAAAAGCATAACACAGTTCGACTGTAACCAAAAGTCTAATGGCATTCAAATGCATTCAAATTTTTTAATGTTTTGGCATTGCAAATGGGATAATGGTGTGTGTGTTTAAATGCTGAAACCCAGACCGTATCTAACGTGCTTGATGAGTGACATTTTGGGGAGCAACATTTAACGAAGATGTAAATTTCTGTTCTGTTGTGTTCCAGAATAAGCAGAAAAAAGCTTGAATTTAAGATTAATATCTTGAGGTTTTTAAACAGAAACACCTGTAACTGAAGTAACTGGTCTTAGTTTGTATAACTGAGATTGACAGGGATCGAACTGGATCTTATCCATTGAACATTTTCACTGGAAAACTTCATTGAAACCAGGTGAACGGACAGCCGTTGCGGTGTCACTGTCGGATGTCAAATACAGATGTTGGTTGTTATGGCGATGGAAGCGTGCCATTGGCTGAACAGGCAAACATAATGTTGTATGAAAAAATGTTAATGACTCAAGGATGACGTCTTTCCCAATATTTTAACCGAGAGAGATGGTCTGACTCTCATTTTCATGCCTTAGCAATCAGCACATCAATACAACTAAGCAATATTCCCACAAAAACAAGGCTATTGTTGTGCCTCTTGTTTATCTTCACTTTCTTGTGAAGTAAGAGTATAGTTTGCCCATTTTAAAGAGCTGTTTGTTGCTCAAAAGCATAATTTCTGTTCACAGATGGTGTGCTGAAATATTTACACGCTGGCTGTGATTGCCAACATGTGTGATTTGACTTCATGTATTATTTGTCATTTTAATGTTCAAACATTCACTAAGTCACATGTCTTGGAGGAAATATTATGTTGTCATCAAAAAGGGGGAATGTTTATAGCCTCTGTAGGTGGAAGTACTGAGTGTGTGTGTGTGTGTGTGTGTGTGTGTTTTCTTTAAGTATTATGTGTCCGCCTTTCTGATTCAATAAAATAATGCAATCTCATCCTTGCTGCAAAAGACATTATGACTTCTATAGCCCAGAATGAACTACCCTTCACACACACACACGCATTTTAGCTCTCTCTCTTGTACAAACAGGCAGTTACTAAAACTCTAAATTGGAGCCTGATGCTCTGTGGTAAACACATCCACATTGTTGGGATTAATAAATTGAAAAATCAAAAAGGAGATGACAAGAAAATGTCAGAGAAGACAGAGAAGAGAGAGAGAAGATTAAAGTAAAAAGGAAAAGAAAATTAAAAATGTGAGAAAACAGGCCAGAAACCAGCCATTATAGAAGAAATCAGACCCTTTTAGACTGAGATATACAGCTCAGAGTGAGATTTTACAAGACAGAGAAACGTGAAAAAAAGTCTGAAAGTGTGAATACAGTAAAATGTTATTTTGAATGAACTTAAATACTCATATTATTAGTTAAACCACGCAGCTTAATTAGTCATGAATTAAAGAAACATTTGAACCTTTTAAAGAAACTTTGTGTACTCACCGGTTGATTCTGCGCTTGCTGAGCTGAGAGTAAAGATCAGAGAAACGGCCGCGAAGAAATGCATTGTGCCGGTCATCCTTTATCACAACCTTCTGCCACCCCACAGAAGGAGCCTTAAGGGAGCTGATCTGTGATTCCTTTGTGTCTTTTGGCTTCAGTGTCTTGTATATGAGACTGTGAGTGTGTTTCATAGAGAAAGTCTGTGTGTGATTGAGCAGGACTCAGGAGTGAGGGACAGAAGAAAAGAGTGAGGTCTGTGTGCCTTCGGGTTTTAATGATGTGTGTGTGTGTTGGGTTGAGGTAACAGGCTGTCTATCAACTCACAGCAGCTGTGGTGGGTGGAGTTATGAGTCTAACACACGCCCCCATGCTGAGGGAGGTGGAGCAAAGAGCAGTGCCGTATAATTGTCAGACCTGGCTCACGTCTGAACTCTTATTTGTAACTTTTATGAGGTTCCATTTGTTCCACATCCCTCTCTCCGTCCTCCTTTTCCCTCCATCCATTCTTCCTTTCTCAGGTTTTCACATACTTTCCTGTCATTTTGACTGGCAGGTGCCGTAAAATACATTTGCCTGGGTGGATCTCTGGGGAACTGTTTGAAGATAACTGAATGGAGGGTTGCTAATGTTCCTTGAAGGTCTGATTCTTGCGCAAAGGATTCTGTAATAATAAATAAATTAAAAAGTCAGATACACATGTGAAGCAGGCAAATGGTAACAGCCGTTTAATGATATGCAGCAATTGGGACCAATTATCTCATCTTTCAACCCAGTGGCAGTTTAATAACATTCAAAGTAGAACTTTACAAAAGGCAAAGAAATATCTATAAGACTGAGTTGTACATATGTTGTTATGTCTATCTGTTCAATTCAGTTTGGTGTATACAAAGTCAAGCATTACTATTACTATTATCATACTCATACTATTATATTCGAGGTCAGTAATATGAATAAACATCTAAACCTAAGTAATAAACTTCATAGCACAGTAAGCAACCATCCACAGCACCCCAGCAACCACCTATCAACTAAACACAACACTTCAGAAACTTCCTAGCAATTCCCTAGCAACCACTCAGAACACCCCAGCAAACTCCCATAATGCTCTAGCTACAACCCTAAACACATAGATATGTATAGGGAGATGCCCTATTAACAGCTGTTTCTATAGGCCGCTATGCGTAAGCCGTCCGCCATATTGGAATAGTCAAAGCTGGTCCGTGAACACTTGAGAGCGAGATCCCTGAGTGTCTGCATGAATGAATATCTATATCTGCCTATATATGAAAAAAACAGATGCTTTTTCTAAACTAACACAATACAATAAGATGAAACCGTTAGATAACAAGGCATTTAAAAGATACTTTAGTTTAAAAACCTGTAATATTGAGTTATTAAAAACACAAACCAACACATTCGTACCTGTGAAAGTTTATCCAGTTTGTTCAGAAATGTACATTTAGGCAGTTTTTACAACTAGATGCTGCACAATGTTGTTGCATCATGAAACTCATTGATTTTTAGTGTGAGTAACGACATATAAACCGTTCCAAGATGGTGGACGCGTCGACATGTCTGGAGCGGTCAAATGTGGAATCTACCTGTACATATCTATGCTTAAACACCCCAGAATCTTCCTAGCAACCCCCCACAACATTCCTGAAACGTCCTAGTGTAGCAATGCCCAAGCCACCACCCACAACACCTCAGAAACCACTTAACAATGGCCAGCAACCACCTAGCAACCTCCCACAACATCCCAGCAACGCCCTAGCAACTACCCACAACCCCCTGTCCCCAAGCAGCCACCTAGCAATGCCATAGCAACCACCCTAGCAGCATAGCATTTTCTGCAGAAAATCTAAAAATCTTTCTTCTTCTTTTTTTTTCTTCGTTCACAGTTAAGGATAGACTATGACGACAGAGAGAAGAAATCTACATACTATCACTAGTCTTGTGGCGGAGCTCCAGTCTGTTACTCATGTGGTCAGTATCACTAATAACAGACTTGTCTGATACTGATACACAGACGATTGGCCGATCGCACTGCCCATTGACCAATCACGTGTGGTGGTTGTGATGTTGTGGTGAGTGACATAATCCCACATCCTAATCAGAGGGGCGAGCGCTGCTGCCCAGTGTGT
>NW_015555881.1:1147053-1187762 GCF_001515605.1 Sinocyclocheilus anshuiensis
TGTGTGTGAGCGCGAGTGTGTGTGTGAGTGTGCGTGTGTGTGTGTGTGTGTGTGTGTGTGGGTGTGTGTGTGTGTGTTAAGACCTAAATTACAGTCTTTAGCCAATGCTGCTCTGTCATTAAAGCTTTCTGAAGCATTATGGGTATGTTAAGACCCAGGTGGGCAAAGTTCCGGAATGTTCTGATTCAAACCACCTCCCGTTGGAGCGTATGTTACAACAGGACCTGGCCTTAAGTCTTTCTCTGAATGTCTGGTTATGTTGGATCCGTCAGTAGAACAGCAGGAAACAGACAGACACACTCACACTGTGTCCTTTTGTTCTCACTGTAGGTTGAGATGGCCTGTTAGTTTGTGGTAAGATGACCCCGCTAATGATCTTACCATGTGTGTGAGAACTAGGGTTCAGTTGCACACGTATCCACGTCTATGTTTGTGTAAGAATTGTCGCAATCATGTGTTTTTGAGTCGAGAATCTTTTAAACCAGACAGTGCTGACTCCTTATGGCGTTCATACCTGAGCTACAGCTCTCTCACACCGCTCGTGTTCAGTGTGTTTATTAAAGCTGGTTATGGTGGTGCTTTTAACAGCCTGTGTAACAGGCTTTACGAGCATGCAATTGTTCAGACGGGGTAAACTGGAGCAGGAGAATGTTCTCTTGAACTCTGAGGGAGTATAATTTTCCCCTGACCTCCCCTCGGGGGAAGCACAGTATTCTTCTGACCTCATCTGGGATGGTGGAATGTTCTTATAACCTGCTGTGGGACGATAGATTTACTCTCAACATCTACAAGTAACAAACTGTGATTCGGAGCAGTTTTGATGCTTTTTATTCAGCTGAAACGTGTAAAACCTATGGAGACCCTAAAGGGGCATGATGATGGAAAAAAACATGATGGGAGGAAAAATTACTTTTCAATGCTTTTGCGTTCACTCAGAAGACTTTTGCATTCGCTCGCAAAACTTTTGTGATGGAAACAATATGGGAGGATATTGGGAGGAAGAACTATATTTCAAAGCTTTTGCAAGTGAATGTAAAGTTTAACAAGGAAATGCAATAGGTTTGCAAGGAAACGCAAATGTTTTGCGAACAAACATGAAGTGTCTCTAGGGAACACAATAACATTTTTCCTCGCATCACATATTTTTTCATTACAGTGTCACTTAGGGGCTCTCTAGAAACTGGCCTAAAGTGGTCTTATGTGGCCACCAAGCTTTTTTTACACAGGTCTATGGTTTTTAGAGGGGCTTTGGGTACATATATATACAGTTATATATATACAGTATATCTGCAAAAACAATGTTAATAATAATATATATAACTATAAAATAAATGTTATATAGATATATATATATAATTATAAAAATAAATAATTTCAATACATCTGTAAAAAATTTAACATTTACATTACATTTACAGTAATGCACTTATGGAAATCTATGGAGCATTCTGGAGGGATTAAATGTGGAAATATTTAGTACTTTTGTTCTCATATTTATATTAGCACTGTTTAAACATTTATAAATGAAAGTTGTTAATGTTATTTCTGTATGTAAACAGTACTTCACCTTCTTAATAATCACGCTCATTTGTCGATTATGCAATTTTACTGGGACATGGTCAATATTTGATGTAAATTTGCATAAGCAAGATTAGTAATCAATTGCATACAGTATATAGTGTTTAATTATACTGAATAATTTGATCAATTAATAAATTATTTAAATGATCATGATTTAAAGTCTCGTGGTGGTTTAAAAAAAAAAAAAGTGTTTAGCATTTATCCCAGTGCAAAGTCTTGCCCCCAATAGACTTCCATTGTTAGTGCATTCCTGTAAATGTGATTCTTGAACTGATGGAGGAGTTGAATTTCTGTCCTGTGGTAATCAACAGCATGCCAACACTCTCCGAACCCGGAACATTCCGAACACAAAAGGTTACGACAAAAGAAAATGTCAGTAATTTCCAACAATTTAGCAATTTCCAAACCTCATAAATATTATTCTTGTCGTTTTCTCAGAACTGAGGGTACGGGGTAAAAGTAGAACAACAGGCTTTGATTATCAGCTTCTGTTGCGTGTTATGCTGCAGGCCGGATGGACTCGCGGCGCTGCGGATCAACAGATAAATGTGAGGCTTTAGAAGACAAGCAGCTCAAATGTGCGGTCACACGCTACAAACCTCAAAGACACATCAGCAGTGATAGATGAGAGTGTGTGATGGATAACATTCAGGGATGTGTGTTTGTCACCGTGTGTGGTGAGGCAGGTCGTACATGGAAGCTATTATTCAGGTACTTGGTGTTCTCGCGCACAAACACACACGGATAGTATGCATGTGTTTGGGAAAAATGCTCGAACAAAATGGGGTCGAGTTTAAAGCAAATGCAGCATTTTAGCAAACAAATATTGATCAAATATGCATCTACCAAGACTTTGAAATCTTGGCAATTAAACTTAAAGGGGTCATATGATGCGATTTCAATTTTTCCTTTCCACCTTTATCTCCATCAACAAGTTTCAGTGTTGAAACCCCAGAAGCTTTGAACAGGTCTCACATCTCGTAACCCAAACAGACTGACATTCATTCCACGCTTAGTTCCAACCTAAATCCAAGCTAGACGTCTGGATCGTTGTTTGTAACACTGGCATCGGGAGAGAAGCCGTGTAACTCCTAACAGTATTTTCTCGGAATGTTAGAAAGTGAGTCAAACAACTAAACACACGAAAAAATCTGTTTACCTGGAATGAACAAGAGGGGAAAAAGTTCTGGAGGTCTTCTCTTATAAACAACACAAGGTGTTATATTGTGGATTATAAGCATGACTTTCTGTCAGATGGTGTCTGGGGGCCAGGTGGACTAGATCTGATGATTTAGAGAGCTTTAGTCAAAGAAAACCTCTATAGAGGCTGAATAGGTCACACGGCGCAGGTAAATCACTATCAGATAAACGGAACCAGGCCCAAAACACTGACATAATCGCTGTAATGAGCTAATGGTCGCATGATGTCCTTTAGTAAAAAAAACAAAACCCTCTGTGTGTGTGTTTAGACCAAAAAACGCTCGACTGCATCATCTTCCTTTACCGTGGAAAGGAAATGACCTGATGTGTGTGTGTTTTGTATTATATAGTGTATGTGTGTGTATAGTGGCACACAGATAATGGCTTTCACAGAAAGTGAAGCAAAAACACAGGAAATGGAGCAGTTTTCCAGACGGTTGCTCCATTCTGGCTGATTCCACCGTTTAAAGCTTTCATCTCGCAGATAAACCGCAATAGAATTAAAATATATGGCCCCTATGAAAACATTTGTAGCGTTCTGATGATCTTCTCCCTCTGGAGATCACATTTAAAGTAGCTTAAACTATTTTTAGACCCCAAAGGACATTTCAAGGAGTATTTTGCATACGAAACAGAAAATTATTTACTCACCTTCATCTCGTTTCAAACCCAATTGACTTTCTGTGGAAGAGCGTTTTAAAAGAATGTTCATGCTGCTCTATTTCATTCTATGAAAACAAAAAGGATGCTGTATCGCGTACCTTGTCAGTGCCGCTTTGCTAAGCGTCTGCTAAATGACTAAAAGTAAAAGTAAAGGTAAAAAGGATGCCAAAGCACCATAAAAGCAGTCTATTAAAATCATAGCCAATAAAAGTCATTATTCTTTTTCCCTTTGCTGTAGCTCTCCAGTCTCATTTCGAATAACATTTACTGATGAATCACGCAAAATAAGACCAGAAACAACATTCAAATTAAGAAAATAAACAAAGATCCTTTTTGTCATTTTGAAAAAATTCTGAAAAAATCTTATGAATTCAGTTTCATGATTTTTGGCCATAAGGAAATAGTAAAAATGTTAAAGTCGGGATGTAATGAAGGTAACACCAAATATTTTCTTCCGTATTTTGACATACAGTATCTCACAGAAGTGAGTACACCCCTCACATTTTTGTAATTATTTTATTATATATTTTCACGTGACAACACTGAAGAAATGACACTTTGCTACAATGTAAAGTAGTGAGTGTACAGCTTGTATAACAGTGTAAATTTGCTGTCCCCTCAAAATAACTCAACACACAGCCATTAATGTCTAAACCGCTGGCCACAAAAGTGAGTACACCCCTAAGTGAAAATGTCCAAATTGGGCCCAAAGTGTCAATATTTTGTGCGCCCACCATTATTTTCCAGCACTGCCTTAACCCTCTTGGGCATGGAGTTCACCCACACACACACACACACACACACACTCCAACATCAGACATTCCGAGTCCTTCTGCCAAGAGTGTGTTTGTGATATTAAAAAGTTCTACCATGGGACATAATAATACCAGAGCCTTTACACACGTGTGTAAATATAACAGCAGAGCGTTTACGCATGGGTGATCAGTAGATGTGTGTGTGTGTTTGTAATCATAAGCTGTTCAGTAGAGGTGTGTGTACTGTATCCCGCTGGTATTTAACATATCTCTTGCAGTCATGCTGTAAAAGAACCATTTTGGTTCCCCAAAGAGCCTTTCAGGGAACAGTTCTTAGAAGACCCATGTTTTTTCCCCATGTGAAGAACATTTTATTATCTAAAGAATCTTTTTCAAGTATACACTCATAAAAATAAAAGGTTCTTTATTGGCATCAATGGTTCCATGAAGAAACTTTAATATCCCTGAAACTTTCCATTCCATAAAAGGTTCTTTATAGTGGAAAAAGTTTTTTTAGATTATTAGAATGGTTATTTTGAGAACTATTCACTGAAAGGTTCTTTAGGGAGCCATAAACGTTTCTTTTACGCGTTGCTGTGAAAACCCACCTGTTGGAACCATAGTTTTTAAGAGTGTAAAGAAACTTTGGTTGCACTTTATTTTATAGTATGTGTACTTACATGTACTTACCCAAGAAAGTACTGGTAATATAAGGTAACTACATGGGGTAGGGTTAGGTTCATGGTTAGTACCTAGTTATTACATAGTTATTGTAATTACTACAATAAGTACATAGTATGTACATGAGGAACAGGACTGTAAAATAAAGTGCTACCGAAACTTTTGTGCATTGAAAATGTCCCATGAATGTTAAAGGTCATTCATGGAACCACAGATGCCAATAAAGAAGCTTTATTTTTTAAGTTTTGAACCCTTTTTTATAAAGTTCCATATATTTACATGCTTTGAAAATTCTATGGTGTTTTAAAGAACCTTTTTAATAATAGCATGCCCACCTGGAAACCAGTTAAAATTTGAAAGTTAAAATTTATAGAAAGAAATCAAGTACCTGTTGAGGCCGTGTTGACAGTCTGTGTACAGTAGCTGGATGGTTGAGCTCCAGAAAATCAATAACGAGGTGGTTTTGAGGCGAGTTGGATTTTTCTGAGTGTTACAGATTTTAAAAACAAAAAGGCGTTTAAAGAAGCCTAAATTCTAACATTAAAATGATTCTTCAGGACGATACGGTTCTAAATAGATCTCTGGTGCTGTGTTCGAAATGCAATACTGTCATATACTCTTACTATTTCTGCAGTATGCAGTATGTATACTGTGCATACTTTGACTTATATGCACATTTGAATTTATAGACATTTTAAGAAGGATAACAAGTACCTATCGAAAGAGCATCGACTGTGTTTTTGAATGGTTGAGCTCCAGAAAATCAAGAATGGGGTGCTTTGAAATTATTTTTTTGACAGTTACAAAATTTAAAAATCAAAAGGTGGGAAAAAAGAATCAGTCACAAAGTCACTGTGTGTAGAGAACCTTTAAAAAACATCTTACACGCACTTGCCAAGATACAAGCTCGGCTTGTGCTCTTCCAGACTTGGAAAAATGTTTCGTGCTTTGATTTTGCAAATGTAATAATTGGATCCAGCTGTTTGATTCTGATGAGAGAAGTGGAGAACACAACATGTAATGGTACTTTGTCAACAGATGCTTGAGGGTCTGTGTGTGTTTTCTGAGGTACATTATACAGGTGCATCTCAATAAATTAGAATGTCGTGGAAAAGTTCATTTATTTCAGTAATTCAACTCAAATTGTGAAACTCGTGTATTAAATAAATTCAATGCACAGACTGAAGTAGTTTAAGTCTTTAGTTCTTTTAATTGTGATGATTTTGGCTCACATTTATTTTCCACGACATTCTAATTTATTGAGATGCACCTGTAGGACTTGAGCTTACGGGGATGATGTAGGTGCATGTGCTCTCAGAAATAATGGTTCTTTGCAGAAGAACCATATATTTTATATGTATATAGAGAGAGTGAGAGTTCTGTCATTAGAATGTAAAACCTACTTCCAGTTAAGTTGTGTTTTTAGAGTGTGTATCTAAAGCAGTCTCTGAAGTTTACGTAGGTGGACATTCACATATGTTGACCATGTATAAAGGAGCATAATGTTACATACAAACATCTCTAGATCTCATAATTTAAAAATGAATGTCAGTTCTGTGTAGTGTCACTTACCAATGTGAGCAGTTAGGAGGGCGTGTTAGAAATACTATTATCTACTGCAGGACTTCAGTGTGTTACTGCCAAGGGGTCAGGTTTAAGTAGCCCGAGTTAGATGTCAACTTCATTATCTGGAAACTACAAGAATAGTTCTCCATTGACAGCCATTCAAAAGTAACCATATTGTGATTAAATCTTTTTTTTTTACCAACCGTTGACCAAACCTTGATCAGCTACTACATACTTCTTATAGCATCCATTGACAGCCATTCAAAAGTAACCATAGTGATTAAATCTTTTTTTTTTACCAACCGTTGACCAAACCTTGATCAGCTACTACATACTTCTTATAGCAAAAGCAAATTGCCATCTTATAGCTGAAGTGCACTGTCTGCACCTGGTGGTAGTCATGAAACACAAGCACTAGTGGAGAAGAGCTTTACTTGACTGTCTCTAGTGGCAGAATGTGGAACTGTCCTGAAATGACATTCAACTGAACTGAAATGACCTCGGCTATATTACAACTAGTGGCAGAGACCCAAAAACAAGGTTAAGTTAAGGTTTGAAAAAATTCAATTCCAAACCATTTTCATTGTTCCAGGCAATGCAACCATCAGATAAGAAAATAAAAATAAAAAAAGTGTCCCAGATTTCAGCTCTCAAGCAAACCTCAGATTCTTTATGCAAAACAAATCTCTAAAAGCACCAAGAGTGAAGATACCATTTTAAAAACAGACCATATGGCTGACAAACTTTGCTATTTAGAGAATACAAAAATTAAAATAAAAAAAGTCAAGTTCTCAAATGTACCTGCATAAGCAATGCCATGCTGTCAGCAGGTATGAAATCTCATGACTCAAATTTCATATCGAGACAAGCACAAGGGCACAGCAAGCCAGAATTCTCGATTTACAATTAAGTTTTGTTTTCAATCGTCAGACCAGTATAATCATTAACAAACTAAGTGAAAACATTCACTGAAATAAAAAGCATCCATCCTAACTGAAGAAAAATCCCTGAAACTAAACTGCTTTACATTTATAAAATGCCACAAGGACTAAAATTGTTAATTAACAATGAGTGAAAATTAAACCGCAGACAAACTGAAAAAAGAAATAACCACATTAGAAAGTCAAAGCAATAACAAGACAAGGTACAAAAATTGTGGAAAGAACTTGATAATGCAGAATAAATATTAAGTTACTAGAAAACGCACCAGTTGACAGGCCTACATTTTTTAGTTGCAATACAAAATCTGAAGACAATTTCGGTACCATTCATAATTTAACTGATTAGTTTGAAGGAATTAAAGTGCTTAAAAAAAAAAAAAAAGTTTATGGTATTTAATAGCTATATGCATCTTAGATTAACACTAATTAGAAAATATGATAGACACAACAGCATTCAAACAATCACAAGAACACAAAATAAATGCAGAGAACCAAAGATGGAGTTGGGAACACTTTATTCTCGGTTAGGAGATTTCTGTACAATGAGGATCAAGTGCCACTTGAATGTTTCTTTAGGGTTTGTATAAATTTAAGCAGAAGCACTATGCAAACATTGACAAAACATTAGTGATACAGGAAAGTCTACTCGAAGCTTGAGAGGAAGTTGAGCACGACCTCCTTGAGTTTTACATCAGAGGCCTCTGAAATCTTACCGTCGGTCCTGAAACATAAGAGTATAAATATTTAGAAGTGAAACTGAGTGGAGGCGGCTCAACAACAATGTTCACTGGCTTTCCTTACACAGAACTGCAAATGAAAACTTGCCTGATGGCTGCGAGCAGATCCTGGTGCTGGCTGATGACATGTTGAAGGAAGGCTTTCTCGAATTTGGTGATCTTGCTAGGCTCCACCTTGTCCAAGTGTCCTCTCACACCAGCGTAAATGACGGCCACCTGCTCCTCAATGGCCATGGGAGCTTAACGAGACAAAACAGCACAGGAACATTACAAACCAGTAGTTTGTGAGTGAACCAGTCCTCCTATGCAGTAGGGGGCAGCAGTGTACTTACAGTACTGGCCCTGCTTGAGCAGCTCTGTGAGTCGCACGCCTCGGTTCAGCAGCTGCTGTGTGGCGGCATCCAGGTCAGAACCGAACTGGGCGAAGGCGGCCACCTCACGGTACTGGGCCAACTCCAGCTTCATGGTACCAGCCACCTGGAGAACAAACAGCAGGGTGTTTTGGAACCATTTTGACATAGAAATGAGCTCAAAAGCATCAAATGGAAGTCAAAACAAACCTGCTTCATGGCCCTGGTCTGGGCAGCAGAGCCGACACGGGACACGGACAGACCCACGTTAATAGCGGGACGGATACCCTTGTAGAACAACTCGGTCTCCAAGAAAATCTGCATTAAGAGACCGAGAACATCAGCTTGGAATCAAATCGTTGTCTGCGCAGAAGATCTGCTTGTGTGGCGACTCACCTGTCCGTCAGTGATGGAGATGACGTTGGTGGGAATGTAAGCGGACACGTCTCCGGCCTGGGTCTCGATAACAGGCAGGGCAGTGAGGGATCCACCACCGAAGTTGTCGTTCATCTTTGCCGCTCTCTCCAGCAGACGGGAGTGCAGGTAGAAGACGTCACCGGGGTAGGCCTCACGGCCAGGGGGACGACGCAGCAGCAGGGACATTTGGCGGTAGGCAACAGCCTGAAGAGAGCGAAGTTGACCATTATTTTCTGATTTCAAACTCCAGACACGTTAACTCCTTTATTACAATTTAAAAAGCATCCTAGGATGCATGTAATGATGAAGTTAGGAGAGAGTCTAAAGCATGCACTTGAGAACACTTCAAATTTAGCATTTTTGGTGACTACATAGTTACTATTAGGGCCGCATGATTTAGGGCAGGGGTTCTCAACTCTGGCCCCTCGAGGTCCACTTTCCTGTAGAGTTTACCTCCAACCTTGATCAAACTCACCTGTAACTTTCTTAATCCTGAAGACCTTGATTAGCTTCATCAGGTGTGTTTGATGAGGGTTGGAGCTAAACTCTACTGGAAAGTGGCGCTTGAGAACCCCTGATTTAGGGATTTTTTTTTGCTTTTTTCTAGTGAGGCACAATTTGGCCAAAATTCTGTATATTAAATTAAGCTATAAAATAAGCAAAAATATTATTATTTTTAATGCAATGACATTCACTAGGGCTGTCAAAATGGCTGAAAAACTAAATTCAAATTTTGTACTTATCAAAATTCAAATTATATTCAAATTTAAAATGCATCATTTCAGTTAGGGTGAAGAAAAGCTTTTGGCTTCTCTCCTGAGGCCACATCATTCAAAGCATAAGATAACACGACTATCTACGAAAAAAAGTGCATAATGTTTAAAATAATGTTTATAAACCAATTATAATTAAGTTGCTTAAACAACTATAAACAAAACAGCATCATGTATGCATACAAAAGGCGGAAAGCCAATCACAGAGTACATTTTTCATTTAAAAACATGAGATGCAGTGGGATGGTGGAAAAACCCGCCATAAAATCTCGATATGTTTTTTTTTTTATTTAAACTTGCATTAATTTTACATGGCTTTCTAAACATTCACAGCACTCTTTTGTGCGAGACACGAGTGCAACAGTAATAGATGTCCATCTAGAAAATGCGTTTAATATGCATTGTGTGAACGGCTTGGTTTCGGTTTTGATGTAAACAAGATCTTCTCCGCATTGATGTTCTCTTTTTCCACAATATTTGTAATTAACAATGCAGCAGCGCCGCATCTAGTGGCTTCAACTGGATAGACTAACAAAAACAATGCAACGACACTTACATCGTCATCGCATCTCGTGCGCCACTGATAAGGCTGCCTCCTTAACGCACACCTAAAATTCGAATGTGGATTTTTTATTTTAAATTTGACGAATATTCGAAATTCAAAAAATTTTTTGACAGTCCTAATATGCACATAATACAAGTGCATTTAAGAAATGACTATAACTGTAAAATAAATATATTTATGGCCGTTTTAATTTCTTCATTTTCAAACATTAAACCATTGAACTTCTTTGAGAAGCACTTCTAGTGCATGTTGCAAATGCACATTTAAGTGATCCACTGAAGTGATTGTAAAATGCATATTAAAGCGTTCCAAACTCAGTAAATGCTGCCTCATGCGAACTGCATTTGCTGTGCAAACATTGGCTGATAATGAGCCGCTCACATCTAAGAGCCAACTGCTGCGCTTCACACTGAAACACGCAGGGATATTTCATTAAAATCACACCAAGCCATATTCAAAATTCGGTTTTCTAATGATTAATCATGCAGCCTCAATTCCCATATAGTTTACCATTATAAAATGTGGAAAAAGTACCAAGAACAACTTTGATATTTGCACCAGTTTATTAAAGATGAGGTCACTTACAAACCAAGCCGCTTTCTATTGGTCGACGTGGCAAACCCACAACCAATTTGAACCAGTTGGGGAAATCTTTCCCCTTCATATGAAATTCCGAATCGCATTGGTTCCAATAGAAGTGACTGGATTTGACCCGCAAAAATGTGCAGAACAACAGTAAATGTGACCGCAGCTTTAGTACAAAGTTCTCACCTGTTTGGAAAGATCGTCGTAGATGATGAGGGCGTGTTTGCTGTTGTCTCTGAAGTACTCGCCCATGGAGCAGCCGGAGTATGGAGCCAGGTACTGCAGGGGAGCGGCGTCAGACGCAGTGGCGGACACCACGATGGTGTACTTCATGGCATCGGTATCCGTCAGTCTCTTCACCAGCTGGGCCACGGTGGATCTCTTCTGACCGATGGCCACGTAGATGCAGTACAGCTTCTTTTTCTCATCAGTGCCATCGTTGAAGCGCTTCTGGTTGATGATGGTGTCGATGGCAATGGCGGTTTTGCTGGGGGAAACAAATTTAAATGGATGACCATGCTCAAATGAAGCAAGCATTCATCAAGTCACTTCATCTTACCCAGTCTGTCTGTCTCCAATGATCAGCTCTCTCTGGCCACGGCCAATGGGCACCAGACTGTCCACGGCTTTGATGCCCGTCTGCATGGGCTCCCTCACAGAGATGCGGGGGATGATGCCAGGGGCCTTCAGTCCCACACGCCTACGCTGCTTAGAGCCCAGGGGTCCCTTTGGAGGAGAAACAGATTTGTCAACTCAAGTGTGACAACTATTGGATAAAGAAATCCAATGGCGGTTTTCCACTGCGTGGTACGACTCGGCACGGCTCAGCTCACGTTTCCACTGCAGTTTAGTACGCTTTAGAGTGGGCAGGATTATTCACATGTCATTAGTTGCGCCACCTATACTGTCGCGACTATACTGTTTTCATTCTGTGTCACCCATCAAGCTCTCACTGGATCCGCTCCTCGGCTGTCAACGAGAGGAACGTCTGCACTTCCTCAACAGACCACGAAACAGCCATTTTTGGTGCACTCAAAAAAAAGTGCACTCGTTCAAAACAGTTGCATTTGATCCTTCGCTGGCTGTGCTGATTTAAATCTAGCGGGTCTGTTGTGTCTCGTGTCACAAGTTCAGTTACGCAGGTAGTGACGATTCTCTCCGGCCAATCAGTAATCAGAAGAGTTTACACGTCACGTTTTGGTAATGGTACGGTTCACTTGGAACCTCAACCGAGGTGGTACGGAAAAAAGTACCAGATACTGTACCCAGTGGAAAACCCCCCAAAAGTGAACCGTACCATGCAGTGGAAAAGCGCCACAAAAGGAGCTAAAGCGATGCAAGTATCCAGTTAGTGGTCAGACCTTGCCATCAATGGGGTTTCCCAGAGCATCCACAACACGGCCGAGCAGCTCCTCTCCGACAGGAACGTCCACGATAGCCCCCGTTCTCTTGACGATGTCACCCTCCTTGATCAGTTTGTCGTTACCGAACACCACAACACCAACGTTATCAGGCTCCAAGTTCAGAGACATGCCCTATAGAGAGATATGAAAGAGTCTTAAATGTAAAAGCCAACAGTTCACCAAGAATAGATGCAGGACCACGTTATAATTTAAATATTAAAACTAGCTCAATCGTAAATATTTTTAATACAACTGTTTCTTAGTGTACAGAAAGACTTTTAAAATTTGCTATTTGTATTATAATAGCATTATTCAAATAGTCTGAGCATTTATTTAGAACCATTTATACTTCATTTTATCAGATATTTTAAAAAGTTATTTATACTTTTCTATTTTATACCATTTTAAACGGTCAAACTTCTAAGATTAATCACTTTATGTAAATATTTAACAAGTCAGACTATTTTAAAGTTCTCTTACTAATTTATACCATTTTATTTAATTAATCAGATTTAAAGGGATAGTTCAACTTCAGTTGCTGGTCCCCACCGACTTCCAGAGTATGGAAAAAAACACTACGCAAGTCAATGGGGACCAGCAACTGAAGGTGAACTAACCCTTTATGATTACTCATGTATACTACACTTTTAACTAGTAACTAGTTTAACTAGTCAGACTATTTCATTTTAATTTATACTATACTATTTTTCTATATTTTTAATATTTAATTCAAGACTCTATAAACGTAAATGGATTAAATAGTTAAATATAAAAAGTCTATAAAATATTTAAAAAAAAAAAAAAATTATAAATGTGGTCAACGCCAATAGCCTCATGGGCAGCGTGCCAACATATAGCGCTGAGTTCGAGTCCCGGCTCACGGACCTTTCCCAATCCCATCCCCCCTCTCTTCCCGTCTGAAATACTGTCCTATCATAATAAAGGCAAACATTACAAAAAAAAAAAGTGGAAAACTTAAAAAGTAGGTGTCAATACTTGACCGGTTTGCGTATACACACACCAGTTTCTAAAACATGCATTTCTAACTAAAACATGCTTTGGCTTTTATTTTATTGCACATGTATATTGTGTGCGTTAAGCATACTATCATAATACCCTTTAAGGCCGGGACACACCAAGATCGGGTTGTCAGCGAGCATCTGTCAGGTTAGTTTCTTTGGTGTGTTCCACAGCGAGAACACTGATTGGAGGTTCAGTTTAGTGAACGAGTCAGTGCCCGAGAATTAAAGCGAAAGTGATGACAACAAGCAAGTAAATGAAGGCGGCACAGACAGAAGGCTGTTCTAATGTTACGTGATCTTACCCAAGCATTCCAATATGCGAATATTTTCATAACATGAGACGCTTAAAAAGAAGTTAGTTATCAACATAACTGATATTCAAAATGGTAAGCAAGCACTGCTTTCTTTACGTTTTGTATATCTGCGTACATCTCATAATTCCTCATTTCGTTTTCTCCTTCTGAATGATGGATATATACTATTGATAGCTGCTGATACAGACAGCTAATTCCTCTCACACAGGAACAGAATTGCAGGTGTTGGTTTGCAGTCGGCTGTAGTTTGAGTGGTGTAAGGCGACAACACCGTCAGCTGCTAGTTTTTTTTAAGTCGGTTTGGTGTGTCCCAGCCTTTGAGCATCTGGCCTCTTGATCCCTTGCTAACTCACCTTCAGGCCGGAGGAGAATTCCACCATCTCTTCGGCCTGCACGTTCCTCAGCCCATACACGCGAGCGATACCGTCACCGATGGACAGCACACGGCCCGTCTCTTCCAGATTAGCACCAGTATCGGCTCCAAGAATCTTCTCCTCCAGGATGCTGGACACCTCCGCTGTGCCTAGAAAACGACACAATGTGTTTAGAGCATGCATGTCTAAATGTGTCAAAAACAAAAAATAAACAAACAAACTAAATGCAAATCAATAAACATTTCATAACCTGTCTTCTGCAGCCATGGTCTGGCAGTGTGCAGGTTCTTTGCTCCAACGCATGCAGCAGCAACATTCTTGGAAACCTGCAATTGCAAATATACTGGTTAGAATCCTACAATGATAATGTTAGTAATATACAGACAACTTCAGATTCAACCATAAAAAGCCCTTGACCTCCATTCGCCATCAACAACAGCGTCACTGGAGCTAAACCCATTCTTCCTTCAAATAAGACTTGAAAAGCAGACCAGCTACAAATACTAAATCAAAGTTTGCATATGCAATGTTAGCAATCTGATTGCGTTTAGAGATCACAGTGCGGCACCATGTCGTCATCCAAACTTCCGCATAAATGGAGAATAACCTACAGTGCAACAAAAATGTATGAGGATGCACTTAAACATTAGACTCGAACAACACACCAAATTCACCAGAGTAAAGCCAATGACAGCTGACATGTCATACACCCAAGAAGCATTTCCTGACCTTCAGTTGGGAATGTCATTCATTGATCGCAACCGTGCTAAACATGCAACTATATGCTTCTGTATTTTAAATACACTTTTAAAACGCGTATATTCCGTTCCCTTAAACTCCGCACAGCTGTAGCTGAAAACGAGACTCAAATAAAGCTAAATGAAACGCAAGTCCCTGCTTAATGCAAGATGGCGACGCACACCCGCACGCCATTTACCAGCGCTGACATTCACCGGCGCGAAAAACGCCACAAAATGAGACTTACGAATCCGGCCCGTCTGGGCAGGGTGCGGGCCAGAGCCGCCGCGACGCGAACGGAGAGCATGTTTACGGGTGGTTTGTGTAGCGGGAGCGCGAGCTTATGTCCTCCTGCAGCGGCCGGCTGGAGCGCGAGGAGCTGAGTGAAGGAAATGGAGGTCGAGTGCGCTGCTCATATAGGAAAGGTCAGCGGCAGAACCCGGATGCAGTTCTGTGAGAAGGTGCGCGTACGTTTCTTCTTCTTCTTCTTCTTGGCTTTTAACGGCGGCTGGCAACCAGCGTAATTAGGTGCATTACCGCCACCTTCTGCTCCGGAGTGTGGAACAGAGAGTTACATTCTACTTATTAATCCCGTCCTTTTAAGAAAATGAAAGAAAGCTTTACTATTTATTTCACTTGCCCATTTTATTAAAGATTTAAAATGTACCACCTGAATTCCATTCTTCTTGATTTCAACTATCATATTACTTCTTTCTTCCTCATATTCCTTACATTCAAGAATTACATGGGTTACTGTTTCTTCTACTTTGCATTGTTCACATAGTCCATTTGGATGTTTCCCTAATATTTTGAGTGTACTATTAAGATTGGAATGTCCCAACAATATTCTATTATAAACAACCTCTTCTTTCCTTGTTTTACCAATATGTCTTATTTTTTGACTTACTTTGTTAATTAAACTGTAGAATAATCTACCCTTTTCGTTTTTGTCCCACTTTATTTGCCATTCTGCAATAACCTTTTTCCAGATTAAAACCTTAATTTCAGACTTGCTTAGAGGAACTTGTAATTCTATTTCTTCTCTCTGCAAAGCTTGTTTTGCTAACTTATCTACGTCCTCATTTCCCTTTACACCTACGTGTGATGGAACCCAAATAAAACTGATTAAAATATCATTCTGAACCAATCTTGAATATATCTGTAAAATACTAAAAAGAATATCTTGATGACTGGATTTAAAAGACCTTAGACTTTTTAAAACTGAGAGTGAATCAGAACAAATTAAAACCTTTCCAGGTTTATAATCCTCTACCCACTGCAAGGACAAGAGTATTGCTATCATTTCAACAGTATATACTGCCAAATGATTGGATGTTCGCTTTATACTATGAGCCCAGTCAGGAACTAAAAAAGCAGCTCCAGTTGTCTCTCGCTCTGGATCTTTTGAGCCATCTGTAAATATTTGTAAGTATTGAGGATATTGTGTTCTAAAATGTTCAGAGAATGCTGAAGACATGTCTACTTCTCTTTCTGCTTTTTTAATTTCCAACAAATGTAAATCTATATGGGGAGTTATATAATTCCATGGTTCATTTTCAGGAATCACAACTGTTGGGCTCATCTTAAACCGATTTACCTCCATTTCTTCTACATATGCTTCACTACTCCATCCAAAACTTTTTCTACTCAACTTATTTTGTTCCCAACACTTCATTAAAACCATTTTTGTAGGATGATCATCTTTATGACCCTTGAGGTTAGCCCAGTAATTGATCATTAATTGTTTCCTTCTCATTTCCAGTGGAATCTCCCCTAACAGGACTTGTAAAGAAGGAATGGGTGTCGTTTTTACCGCTTCACAACACTGTCTCAAAGCTTGGGTTTGTATTTTATCCAGTTTTTCCAACAGGGTTTTTGAAGCCGAACCATATACCACACTGCCATAATCAAACACAGATCTGATCAGTGCCACATAAATAGTTTTTAATGACAAAAAACTTGCCCCCCATGCCACTCCACTTACACATCTCATGATGTTTAATACCTTCTGACATTTTTCAATAACTTTGTTTATATGATCCACCCATGTAAGTTTTGAATCAAAATAAATACCTAAAAATTTAAAAACTCTAACTCTCTCTAAGGACCTCCCGTACATCTTCAAGTCTATTTCTGGTATAATCCTTTTCCTAGAGAAAATTATAGTCTTAGTCTTTTCTACTGAAAATTTAAATCCCCAATCACCTGCCCATTCTTCTACCCGTCGAATTGCTTCTTGCATCCTTCCATTAATATACAAAATATTCCTTCCCCTTTTCCATAGAGCTCCATCATCAGCGAAAAGAGATCGACCTACATCTTGCTGTACTTGATTAAATACATCATTAATCATTATGGAAAAAATTAATGGACTTATAACACTCCCTTGTGGAGTTCCATTTTCTATCTCACATCTGTTTGACAATTCATTTCCAATTCTCACCTGTATACTTCTGTACGCCATAAAATCTTTAATCCAATTGTAAATTCTTCCATCTATATTCATCATTTTCAGTTTTATCAAAAGTCCCTCCCTCCACATCATATCATATGCTTTCTCAACATCGAAAAATACTGCAATTACTGATTCTTTATTTACCTGAGCTTTTCTAATTTCATTTTCCAAACATACAACAGGGTCCATTGTTCCTCTTCCTTTTCTAAAACCACTTTGATATTTAGTTAATATTCCTCTCTTTTCCAATAAATATGTCAAACGGTCTGTAACCATCCTTTCCATTAATTTACATATATTCGAAGTAAGAGCTATTGGCCTATAATTAGATGGTTTAGAAGGATCTTTGCCAGGCTTTCTTATTGGAATTATTATAGCTTCTTTCCAAGCATCTGGTAATCTTCCTTCCTCCCATTCTCTATTGTAGAAGTCTAAAATTTTTCCCATAGCCCCATCTTTAAGATGTTTCAACATTATATTTGTGATCTGATCTTTTCCTGGAGACGACAGTGTATTATTTAAATTACTAATTGCCCTTTTCAGTTCATCTAGAGTAAACAGGAGGTTAACTGACTGATCTTCTATTCCCCCATTATTTCCTAGATCTTCTAGATGTTGTCTCTTTGTTATTTCCCTCCTCCTCCTTCCTTCTTCACTCAAATTCCCTGACCCATGGATCTGTACAAATGTTTTTACCAGCATTTCTGCTTTGTCCTTGTCTGTTACCGCAATTTCCCTTTCTGTTTCTAATACTGGATATACCCACTCTCTTTTATTGCCTCCCATTCTTTTTATCATACTCCACACGTCACCCACTGGCGTTGTGTCCACCCGCTGAGGTTTCCGCCATCTTACCTCCGCGCGTACGTTTCTCGGTTCTCGGTCCTCATGAGAGCATCTGATTTGGTTTTGTACTCACACTGCACATAGTGTGACTCATTAAATATATCTATAAACATAAAATTATTATTAATAGTGATAATAGTATTATTGCGTTTAGTTATTTTGTATTTTAATAAAATAATAAACAAAATAATCCGTGTGATAATGTTATTGTATTTAAAAATAAATTGAGTATAAAATACAGTTATTTTATAGTACACTTAAAAATACAGTGTTAAAAGTAACTTAAAAAAAAATGAATTTTCATTATTTTCAAACCTAAAATCAGCAAGCTTTTATTTTGACGGGTTGCCGGGTGAAGCGCGTCAGTGAATGAAATGTCAGTTTTGCGTTTTGCTCTGAAACCGGCAGCTTTAGGCTATTTAAGAACTATTTGAGACAATACTCAAAAACACAAAATAAAAAAGCTGGAATCGTGTTAGATTTATTTGATAAATATAATTTATTATAATGTTTTATTTTATCCCGTGTTTAATCTATATTTATTAATATAGATGGTTTAAAGAATTAATGTTTTTTGTTTATTATTATTATTCTGTGTAAGTCTAAGCCCCTCCTAAAACTGTTGTCCTTGAATGTAAGTTGTATGCCAATTTGTTCTGTAAACTTGTAATTTGTTGTTATACTTAAAAAAAAGCGCCAAATTATATTTAAAATGATAAACAACAATAAAACAACACATTACACAAAAAGCAGGTATATCAATGTAGACAAACAGTTGCCTCATTCGATCGCAGTCATGTGTGGAGTAAAATATATTTAAAATATATTTATGTTTGTTGTAAAATAAATATGTTTATTAGGCAATTAAAAGCTTTATTGAGAAATGTAAAACAGAAAGCCCAACATCAAAAATACAAAATATAACAAAAATAATATTTAATGGCTTTTCAGATATTAAAACTAATTGATGCAAATTTCCTGATGCAAATACAATCAGCAGTAAGCAGCAATAAGCAGAAAAAAGCAAATGTATTAATAAAAAGGTCATATTTAATCAATAATTACACAAAGCATGTATGGGATTGGTATCATTAAGGTTTTAATGGCATTACACTGAAAAATAACTGTTGTTGTTTTCACAGTATATAACTGCATTTTCAACAGTTCCCTGCTGTACAATTTGCATATGTTACTGTGAATTTTGTTGTTTTCACATTATTATTACTGTATTCTCAGCAGTTTCCTACTGTATACATTGTATACAGTGTTACTGTAGATTTTCAATGCATTCAGGGAAAATATTAGCCTACTGTAAATCTAAATACAGTAGTAGGCCTACTATAAGACACAGCGACTTTTTCGCTGTATGTCGCTAGACTCTGTGCTGTGAAGACGCTTGTGGGCGTTCCTACTGCTGTCGCTCTAATGTTATTGGTAGACTGCACGTCTGCGATTAATCGCGATTAATTGTTTGACAGCACTAATATTTATTAATATAGATGGTTTAAAGAATTAATGTAAGAGAGAGCAAGAGAGAGAGAAATGAAACCGGCAGCGCATCGCCTAGATGTATGCTTTTCGGTTTGAGTGGAAATCTTATACAATATTACAGTCGATCTAAAACAGTGATTGTTCATTAACGGCTGTCAACAATGTCGGAACGCAAATGAGCGGTCTGAACTTTTTACACCTCGCATTTTTATTTTGGTCTTTTGTGTTACATTACATTACAAAAAAAAATTACATTTACATTTATGCATTTAAAAGACACTTTTTATTGTGCAGTTTAAAGCATGTGAAACAGAATAACAAAAAAACATAAAATAAACAAACATAAAAAATGCTAGAATAAAAAAGTATAATATTAGGGCTAACTTATTTTGTGATTTCATATTAGAAAAGGTTTCAAAATATATTTTAAGATCAGTGTTACAAAAGGTAATATATGATGGTTTCTTTTGAATGATTTTTGAGTTATGAATATAAAACTTTGCTAAAATAATTAAAAGATAATTAACAGGGTTTTGAAAACAAAGTAAAATACTAAATGTAGAAAAGTACAGGTTCTAAGTTAAGGACTTTAAGGTCTATTTTAAAGTCATCCCAAAATGAAATAGAAAAAGGGCAATAGAAAAATAAATGTTCAATATCTTCAACTGATATGTTACAAACACTATGAATATATCTAGCTACTGCATTTACAGGATAACATCTGTGAATAATTGTATAAATAGGCCTACTTCTTTTACTTTATTAGAAATAACATATTTATATGGCAATATCCAGTCAGAATACTTCATTTCAGAAAGTAAAAGAATTCTGACCAACTTTTAGAAAAATGTATTTGTAAATAGGCATTTTTATAACTTTTTAAATTATTATATTTATTACTTTTTAAATTATTATTATATTTATTATTTATACATTTATACATTATATGTCCTTTAATTTAAAGCTATAAAAAGGAACATTTATTTCCATTATTTTCATTTATTTGTTGTATGAAGAATAATTTCTCAGATAAATGTTTTGTGAGATAAAACAGTTGGCTAAATAGTGTTAAATCTTTTGTGATTCCAATAAATGGTTATTTATACTTTTTTATCCCAGAGAATATTGCATTGTGAAAAAAATATATATAATAAAAGTATTTATATAGTTTTATAATATCTTTGTAGAATTCATCAGGCTTGAACTAAAAAAAAAAAAATCCCGAATACGATGTAAATCGCTTCACAAATGCGTAAATGTTCACTGTAGTTCTGTTTGTGTTTATCTAACTAGTCTTATTAGACTAGTTGCATAACTTACACTGATTTTAATGCACGTGTTTGATATTATACGTCTCATGAATCACATCCTTATATGGTAGATGCGAACAAAACAACAGAAAAAAACAAAATACCTTGTCACTATTATGTTTATGAACACGTCCTATAGCAATACAGTGGTATTCTTTATAGTTTGGAATAAAATGTAAATGAATATGGTAGTCATTCAGAATCATTTAACACAAACAACTTGGTTTTATTCCAATAAATATTTATTCTTGAATCTCAAAATGCATGCATGTGCCATTTACAGTGCATTTGCATATGCTGTGTCATTTCAGGTGAGCCAGTGGCTCAGGAAGGTGTTCTGGCAGCAGCCGGTACCTGAGTTTGAAGTGAACACACGCACAGTGGAGATTCTGTATGAGCTGGCGGAGAGCAGTGAGACGAGATGCAGAGAGGCTGAGCTGCTCATCAAGGACCACGAGCAGAAAACAGAAGAGTACGGCAGTGATGGTGAGACTCTAGGACAGTCATTTTGGATAAAGTAGTCTGCCAAGTGCATAATGGTTCTATAAAATTGCAATTTTCTGTTGTGGACTAAATTAATCTGGAGCTGCTTGTCCGTGACAGGAACTCATCTCCAAGAAGTGCTTCTCCAGGCAGTAGGACTTCAGGCTGAAGGACTTTCCAGATCCACAGTGGACCTGCTGTCAGCACTGGAGGGAACCGCTGAAGTGCTTAAACTCAGAGACACATCACTTGGGAGGTAAAGTAACACTCTACATCATAAAAGCGTTATTTACATCTATTACATCACATGCAAGAGATGATTTAGGCATGCTCCTGAGTCAACATGCATGGTGGTTCTGGAACAGCAACCACAGAACCTAACGTTAACCCTGAAATCTGACTGGTCCATAGATCTACCTGGCAAAATCACATTAAGCCATTCACCTTATGTGCATAATAAATGATTTAAAGGGGTCATATGATGCTGCTAAAAAGTACATTATTTTGTGTATTTGGTGTAATGAAATGTGTTTATGCGGTTTAAGGTTAAAAAACACATTATTTTCCACATACTGTACATTATTGTTTCTCCTCTATGCCCCGCCTTTCTGAAACAGCGTCTTCACGACATGGCGGCGGCGGCAACAACAATACTACTATTGGAATTTAAGGTTTTAATATGTTCATAAATGTAAAAAAATATTAAATGAATATGGACTGTAACAGAACTGCACCTTCAGGCTGGTATGAAATTTAATTTAATTAATTTCTCTCATCTTTTATACTTAGAAAATCGCAGCTCTGGAAGAGGACTCACTACCCTTAAAGAAAAAACTAGAGCCGTATAGTGACTTGAGCCCTGTAAGTACAACTTCTATGAAGATTACAGCATTATATTGAACATGGACACCATCATGTGACTTTTGCATAGGAAAGCACTGCTTGGTTTAGTTGTGTGGGTTGGTTAATAAATAATAATTTTGTCATAGCACAATGCACAGTATGAAGGACACATTATTCAATAAAATAATCACATCCACATCTAAATAAATCATTAAGAGTTATTAAAATTCTATTATTGTTATTTTACCCATTTTTTTTCTAGTTTTCATCAAGGATTATTATATAGCTTACAGGTTACTATAAAAAAGTGACTTGAAATCATTTTAATTTAGATTAACTTGATATACTAAAATAACTAATACTAAAACAAAAATAAAAATGACACAAACTAAAATAAAAAATCATAAAAACTGTATAGACATAAAAAAAATAAAAATGACAGAATTACCCAAATGTTAAGTAAAATGAAAATATAAAAACTGATTCAAAATATTAATAAAAACTACAATAGTATGTCAATGATACTAAAATAACACTGGTTTTCATTACGGTTGTACTTTTTTTTTTCAGAGTCCAGCTCTTGCACGGGTGAAAATCGAGGAGGCTAGACGAGAGCTGGTAATTTTATTTATAAATTTAGTTTTATTTTGACATTTATTATTTTTTAATATTATTTACCTTTGTTGGAAATCATACATTTAGAGTAACGTTTTCTTTTTCCCAATGGTGCCCTGAATGCCCAGCTGGAGCAGAAAGTGGACTTCATGAACACTTTATCTCGATTATTTAAAATATCTAATAAAAAGCGTGTTAATAAATGCAATAAATGTGAGTTGTAAGTTGTGGCGCTTGTAATAAACGCAATTCCTCTCCGAGTCTCACGGTGGCGCCTTTTGTTTTTCCCGACTCCGCCGCAGCGGAAATGACGACTACACATTTGTTCCAGCGACGGCTAGTGGGGACATTTTAAATTAGCAAACTGCGCTAAAGCGGTCGGAAAGTCGAGAACACATAGCGGTTATTCCATAAAATTTCAATTAACTCCATATTTTCCTCATGAGTATGGTGTTGCGAGCCTGAGAAGTTCCAGAGAACACACACATGAGGACAGATTTGAACCAGGTAAGCTGCAGTCGACGGCGGTCGAGCGCGCTCTTATCACTGCGCCTCTCCATTTTGAACCTCTACTGCAGTTTTGACCCAGTCCTACTTTCACTTTAATTAATGCACGCGTTCATACATGCATATATGTGTGCTGTATCCACGAAACGTGCAAATGTGCCGGTTATAGTGCAGCGGTTGTGTCCAGACTGAGTGTTACAGCAACAGTGTGTCGCAGGATGAGCGTTTGTGCCGCAGTGTCTTCATTAGCGCTGTGCAACGTTTAGTTTCGCTTGTTTTACTATTTTCCTGTCTCTGTAATTATTTAAGAGCGGTGTTCCGTTCGTTTCTTTCGCAGCTGCGTCGGTGCATTGAGTTGCGTTGAATTGCACGCACGCACTATGATTTATAAACTGATTCTGGGATGTTGAGGAAGTATGCATTGATTTTTATTAATTGCAAACAAGACTGATAAACACACGTCGTTAGCAGCGGCTCGTGATCTTCATGCATGATGCATTGATGATTGGTTCATGTTTCAGTGCCTGCGAGAGGAACTAGACATGTTAGGGAAGCTCGTATAAAAAATTACATGGTAACCACAGTTTTCGCCAAAATACCATCGCTGCTGCAGTTTTGGGTGCTGTAATTGCTGTCGGAATGAATGTGGGATCTCCTTTAAAACGTGCAAGAAGCTTTCAGAATCTGTATTTTAATTCCTCGTTTTGATAGTTGACACTGGTATCTAAAATCACTTTGCTACAGATTGTAAACATATACAGAAATCTGATCTGTGGCAGTCATTGCGTGTGTGGCTTGTAATAATGCATATGGTTTTTGATAATTAGATAATGTCACATGAAGATGTAAAAATAATGAAAATTCCCTGCTCAAAATATCACAAGTTCCTCCTTTTTTTCTTATTAATGTGACTTCTTATTCACAACTGTAATTTTTTTTTACTGTAAATGTTAATTTTACTGTTAAAAAAAGTATATAACAGTATACAAAAATAAAATTCCAATATTTGTTTTGTATAAACAGCACTATTTTTATGTGTGCCTATTTTTTTTCTTCACGTATTTCAAGTATTGACCGTCAGATTTCTGAATGAGGTGTTTTGGTAGAAAGTGTAAAACAGGCTTGTGAGTTTTGATTTTAAATGTCTTGAGAGGAAAATTTAAAGATCTGTAGTGTTTTGTATCACAGGTTATGGAAAACTTTAAATTTATTTATTTTTTCCATCCTGAATTGATGGAATTGAATTGAAAGTCATGGAATTGATAGTCATGAACATTTATACATTTCTAGTTTATATTATTTTTTGGTTTGAATTCATGAAGTCATGAATATTGGTAACACTTTACAATAAGGTTCCATTAATGTATTAACTTACATGAATAAACAATGAACATTACATTTATTGCAGTATTTATTAATCTTTGTTAATGAATAGTCGTTCATTGTTAGTTCATGTTAATTCACAGTGCATTAACTAATATTAAGCACTAATAATGCATTAGTAAATGTTGAAATTAACATGAAATAAGATTAATAAATGCTGTAGAAGTATTGTTCATGTTTGGTTCATGTGAACTAAAGTAGTTAACTAATGTTAACTAATGAACCTTATTGTAAAGTGTTACCTGAATATTTATTTATATAGTCAGTATGAGCTTTTGTAGTTGTGATCTAAGATCTAAATATTGTATACAAGTTGCTGTTTGTGAGATCAGTCTCTCATAAGTGATTTTTTAATATTTGTACGTTTTCATGCATTGTGACTGAGGCCGCAGCAAAACATTTGTTTATACACATGAAGTTTTGAAACAACTTTTCAAGGCCAGACTCTCGTGAAATACAGCATTGTGCGTTGGAGTCTAATGACATGTAGAAAGGTTGATAAGGTGCGTGATAGTTACCCGAATCCACAGTATCTGAGTGGTGGTTGAATGATGAGAAACCGAACTAACCATGTAAACATTCGACATTTGTCAGCTGTTATACTGACACACAATTCTTGTTTTCCAGGTCAGCAGCCCCTGTTTGTCACCTATCAACTGCCACTTCAGAGACTCCGCCCCTGGCCCCGCCCTCCAGAGATGACTGATGCCCAGAAGGCCAACGAGCTCCCTGAATGCCCTACAGAGGGCGGGGCCACAGCAGAAGAGCAGGACATGCCCCTGAGACAAGAGACCACGCCCACCAGCTCTCCGGCGTGCGAGGAGCCAATCAGCTCGCAGAGTCCTGACAAACAGCCGGCGCCTGGTCTGCTCTCCATGCCGTGCTTACTAAAGGAGCTTCATAGAGACTCTGCCCCCGGGCAGCCGCAGGAAATGGACCCACCCCCGGCCGCCGCCCAGTCCTGCGTGCAGGAAGACAGCGATTCTTCCGCCTGCCTGCGGTCGCCTTCCTCCTCCGGTCACCTGGGAGACTCCGACACACTTTCGTCAGCGGAGGAAGCTCCCGCGCCCGTCCAGACGGCCGGCAGGAAGTCGCGACGTTCGCATTCTGAGAGCGATGCGTCCACGGTTGCCATGGCGGCCAAGAAGAACCGCTGCCAGGAGAAGCAGGTGAACGGGCGCATGCGCGTCAGAGGCCTGCGCAGCCAGCAGCAGAAGCAGCGCATGCGACAGCTGCGGCAGAAACGCGAGGCGGCGGCGAGACGCAAACCCGACGTGCTCCAGGACAGCAGCACTAGCGACAGCGACATCACAGCCCACTCATCCTCATCCTCGCCGCTAACGGCCTCATCTGACAATGAGGGAGAGACAATCAACTCTCACGCACCAGGTAAGTGAACACACACACACACACACAGGCTACTTTGTGTGGACACACGTTGCGAACAAATCTTGAACAAATCGATTCGCTGATGCATCACGGTTCTTTCTCAGATGATTCTGGATTGATCCACAAACATTCATTATTCATTTGTTTATTATGAAACAACCAATATGACTGTTATTATTATTAAAGGGGTCCTATTATGCTCTTTTACAAAGTCTTGATTTTGTTTTGGGGGTGTACTAGAACCTGACAACCAGTGGAACCAGTTTTTGATTGTTTTATTTTTGCAATTTGACAATAATAACTAAATTGTTAGATTAAAGCTATAGATTTTAGATTTAGATTTTTACAATAGATTTTATGTTTATCAATATTATTAGTAATGATGCTATTGATGATGATGATAATAATAATGTTAATGACAATAAAACTTTACTTATTTGACCATCTCACTTTTAATGTCTAATAAATTAACACTACCAGCAAATTACAATAAATTACAGCAATAAATTTATTTACCCATCAATATTATGTTGTTAATAATATTAAAATTAATAATAATAATTATTATTAATACATTTCTTATCTGACATTTCACTTAATGGTTAATGGTTGAGTAAAAAAATATGACTACGTGATGCCAGTAAAATTACAGTAATGTTTTTTTTTTGTTTTATGATTGTGTAATTATTTTTATGAATATATTATTATTAATGTTAATTACAGTAAATAATTGCTTATCTGACCATCTCATTTAATGACTAAAACCAAAAAAAAAACTCTATGGTGCCAATAAATTTATATTATTTTTACATTTATTTTAATTTGTGTCATGTGCATTTTTAATTTGTGTTGTTGTTGTTATTATTGTTATTATTAATGTTAATTACAATAAATAATTACTTATCTGACCATCTCACTTAATGGTGATTAAAAAAATTATATGGTGCTAGTAATCGGTAGACATTATTTATTTTTTACTGATTAAGAAAACTGTGTGGAGAAAAAAATATATATTTAAATTGGTTATTTCGTATTAAACTGACAAATATTTATTTTTGTTTGTGGATGATAGCCAGCATATTATTGTATACAGTACTATAAAATTTCACTAAAGATGTTCAAACCTGTGCTGTATAAGTTACTGGAAAAATTGAGGTGCATCGAGAATCGTTTTGGAATCCGATTTGACTCTGAATCTAAATTGAATCGTGAGATGCTGAAGATTCCCAACTCTAGTCCTGAAACAAACCAGTACCTTCAGTGAAGCCCTTTTGATGTTTCATTTCTCTCATGCATTGTTCGGTGCATGTTGACTGAATGACAGAACTGTTGAATAAACACACACTCATAGATCAGGCACATCACACACCAGTCCCATTACATCAGACGGAGCTCCTGCAGCGGTCAGGTGTGTTTTACTGTGCATGCATGTTGAATGACCTCATATGCAAAGCGGCAGGTGAGGAACGTTTTTCCGCTCTCAGAATACAACAGCGTTCTGACCTTGCACTGACCTCAGTCTTTAGTATGGTTGCACAATTCTGGGAATTTTCAAGCCTGGAAAATTTCCATGGGAATAAACTGGGAATTTGCAAAAAAATTGCAGGAACAGGGAACTTGAATGTAGTTGGAAAAAAAAAATCTTGCAGCATAATCTTGGCTAAAACAACCAGAATTAATGCAATTTCAGTTGAATTTCTACCTCAATCACATGCACACAGCACACACACCCTACATGCACCGTGCATTCCTCCATAACATGCACAAATAATTTCTTGAATCCTGAACACAAAATGATGTCTAAATGTCCATCTTGGTGAGTATTCACGTAACTTGCATATTGCATAAATTTGTTTAAAACTTTCTTGTGCTGTGTGTAAGCTATTGCGCAACAAAATTATACCATTGTAAAAACAAATACACTGACTGAGCAAACATTTAGGTGAGGAGATTAAAAAAAAAAACTGTCTAAAAATGACCCTTCCCCGCACACAATCCCGCCTAGTCACCTAATGGGGGAATTCCTCCTCATTTTCCAGGCTTTTTGATATTACTTGGGGAAATATATTTGATCTATGGCATTCAAGTTTAACTAGCAAATACCAAAATGTGTTTATACAGTAGCTAGCCAGCCAGTAAATCAGATATGAAAAATGTAAGCTAGTTAGCACTATTTCATTGATCATTTATGAGGCTAGGTATCATGTGCTAGCTAGCTCAGGCTGTGATGCTCTTTCTTGTAGCTTCTGCTAGCCAGTTTTCTGTTATCATACAGAAGTACAGTACTGGTCAAAAGTTTGGACACATTACTATTTTTATGTTTTTGAAAGAAATCTCTTACGTTCATCAAGCCTAGATTTATTTGATCAAAAATACAGAGCAAAACAGTAATATTGTGAAGTATTATTACAATTTCAAATAATGGTTTTCTGTTTTAATGTACTTTAAAATATGATGTAGGCCTATTTCTATGATGCAAAGCTGAATTTTCAGCATCATTACTCCAGTCTTCAGTGTCACACGATCCTTCAAAAATCATTCTAATATGCTGATTTATTATCAATTTTTTATATATATAACCTGAGATACTTTTTTCAGGATTCTTTGAATAAAACGTTAAAAAAGAACAGCATTTTTTTCAATAGAATTTTTTTTTAACAGTACACTACCATTCAAAAATTTGGGGTCAGAAACTCTTCTTTTTTTTTTTGAAAGAAATTAATACTTTTATTCAGCAAGTATGTGTTAAATTAATAAAAAAGTGATAGTAAAGACTTATATTGTTAGAAAAGATTTCTATTTTGAATAAATGCTGTTCTTTTTAAGTTTTTATTCAGAAATGTATCCTGGAAAACATATCACAGGTTCCAAAAAATCCAAAAATGGAATTTTTAAAATTTGCATTAGTTTACATGCATGTCGGCTTATGACCAAACAAAATGTTTATATTTATGTTTGTAAATGATATAGTTTCTTGAAATTTCCCCAAATTTCCAATTAATTCCCATAAATTTCTGTTAAGTTTCCAACTTGGAAGATTGTCAAAATTCCTCAGATTTAGTTCCCATGGAAAGATTTAGTTCCAGAAATCCGCCCCTTTGCAGTAGGGGTGCAACAGATCATAAATGTTAAGTTTAACCATCACAGAGTGAAAGTTTATCATTTGCACGTGTTTTGTCTTGCCAATTTACACATTCAAGCAATTTTAAACCATTCAAGCGAAAGAGAACTTGAATCAGGACTCGCACACTGTTTTCTGTGTGCACAGCCGCTGCCGCACACACACACAGAGAGAGAGAGAGAGGTGCGATTGAGACGGCGCATGAACACCGTATTGATTCCTTTTTCACATCTCTTTGTGCTTGAACGGACACATACACACAAAGCTATGTTAAAATACCCGTTTTGGCAGGTATTCTGGTAAACAGCTGAGAAAGAAACCAGATGTGTGTCAGTATTAGGTCTGTGCATTTGGTCTTAAAGAGACAGCAACCTATAAATACCTGCTGCTGTCTGCTAATCAAATAACACCACAGCTTTAAAGGGGTCATATGACATCTGTATTTAACTTATGCAGTGAACACTATTGTGTTATTTTACACTTAATTATTACATTTCTGCACCTGAATACTACTGTTACTGACTTTATTTGTAACTTTGTTGTATTCATCTATGCTTGTAATTTGTGTAATTATTCCTGTTTTAAGCTAGTAGTTTTTGCCGTGGTATAGAAGTACTTAAGTAAGCTTTCAGTAATAAATGAAAAGCAAACTTTTTTAGTTTTTTTGCCGATCTGAAAAATGATCCAATTTGTGACTCAATATCCGTAATATGATCGGAACCGTGAGTTTTGTGATCCGTTGCACCACTACTTTGCAACCAGTCTTTAGTGACCCACCAGAATGACCACTAACTCTGGCTGGTCTTTAAAAGCTTTAAAATCCAAGGTCAGGTATAACAAAATACACTGCAGCTAATTTGGGTGACGTTTTTGTTCATTTGATAGTCTAAGGCTCCGATCAGACAGAATGCGTTTTTTGCCGTGAGGCGCCTTTTTTAAATTGTTTTCTGTTGGCAGTGAGCGTTTTGCGCGCTGTTTATGAGCCCCGGGCGGCTTGCGTTTTAGCCGCCTGCTGCGCCTCGCGTTTTTGGAGGAGATATGAAGGTAGAATGACGTCAAAAAGATTTGCATACGCAGGGTAAGAGTTGTGGAAGTGTACATAAGACTGTAAGCGTAAATTAAATTTGCATGCGCAAGAGAAGCTTTGTAAAGGTGTAAATCGTGTTTCAAGCGCAAGAAAAAATTATTTGCAGCATTTTACTGGTACTCGTAAGTGTAATCATGTATTGTGAAACTGCAGCTTCATGCTAACGCAAAATAAATATGATCTGCATGCTTCTGACTTCCATGTTTCCGCGCTTACACTTTTGGCACGTTTTTTTTCGCCAAAAGTCGGTCAAATCTTTTTGACGTCATTCTACCTTCATAGGAGAGCTCTGAGCGCCCGAAGTTGGAAAAAGAAGCAGCTCTGAGCGGAAAAGCGCCCAACGTCATTCGTGGATTTTTTCAATTGTCCAATCAAATGAACGGAGAGGCGGGCCTTCCATTGTGGTGATGAAAGTTTGCCGTTGCTTAGAAAGTCCGGAGACTGCAATGATGGAGGAGAAACTTTTGGTGTCTGTCGCGGGTTACCCGGAGCTGTATTTTTTAAGGTTTCTGCTAATATGACAGTTTACTTAACAGCAAAAACCAAAGATTTTAGAGCGCTCGCGCTATAATCATTTGATTAGACTGACAGGACAGCTGATTTGGTGGTTGCCTAGCAACATAAAAAAACGCAGCGCACTGCTCTTTTTTTAAAAGTCACCAAAAAAAGGCAGTGTGGTGCGCCTCGCGTTTTCAGACCTAAAAACGCGTTCGGTGTGATCGGGGCCTAAAGCTGTTGCTTACCTTTTCTGCCGACAGATGTTCAAACACTAGACATTCACTAAAATAGCAATTATGCACAATGACATTATAATCAAGTATATTTATGATCAGCAATACTGATGCACAAAATGAATTTCATTGTAATGAATGCAGAGCAAAGTCCATTTGGTTGGAGGTCAGTTATATTGGATTAGCATATTAGAATGTCACGAGATTTCCTTCATTGTGTCTTTTGTCTTTCAGTTGCCTCAGTGTCTGTTGTCTTTGTGTCCTTTGTCTGTGGCTTGTGTGTGTAATGTGTCCGCAGTTTTTTGTTAATTCATCCTTCTGCATACTACTTGTTAGTTAGGATATGCATTATGTCCTCGTGGGGCCACCAGGGGGCGTTTGCCTCTTTGGGGCCACATTGTTGGCATGGCAGGAGTTGAAGCTCCGTATATGTGATCGTTTGTGGACCATATCATAACTTTATATTGTATATTATATTGTATTAGTTGTGCAGATTTATGTAGTTTTAAGGCCTGTTTGGTAGTTCCGGTTTTGTTCCGTTTTTTTTGCAACTTTTTTTTAAAAAGCAGATGCGTTTGCAGCAGTGATATTTTAGTATTATTTCTACTATATACTACTGTAGTATTTATTAATATTTTGGATTAGCTTTTATTTTATAAAATGTCGAATTGGCTTTTATTTTTGTGTTTTGTGTTTTAATTTTAATTTTAGATAAACTTCGTTGAATTTTGTTTAATTTTTAGTTTTAGTAATTTTGTGTGATTTTGTCATTAAATTTTTATTTCTATATAGCTTCAAAACTTCCGTTTTAGATTTAGTAATGTTAGTAATTTTATCTTCAACTTATTTTATTTCAGTTAATTGTCAAGGCTACATTTCAAAGTTTCTTTTAAGTTTTTCATCTAATATTTAAGTATTATTTCTGTATAATATTTTATTTCAACCTTATTTCAGTTAACAAAAAGTTTTATTTAACAATAACAACACATGCAACGTTTCAAAGGTTTTTTTTCCCCCCAAGTTGTGCCTCTAAATTCATCCTTTTTAAAACAGTCATCAAAGCTCTTCTTTTGTGCACATTCACCAACTTAAAAAAAATTTCTAGTGCTTGTCAAATCATCTGCACTTACCAACATTCCAGTTATTATGCATAATCTGTGAGGTCTATGATTAGTTTTGTGTAATATCATGTTAATTAGCCTTTTTATTCATTTAATATCTCTCAGGGCTGTGTTTTATTGTTAAGAAACTGTAAACCAGCATAATGATGCAGCAGTAGTTGACTAGTCTTTCAGACAAGTTCATTTGGAACATCTCTAGTTGTTACACTCCTGTCTTTATTTCTTCACATGTAATATCCTGAGGGTTGGTTGGCGTTATACTGGTTAAAATGCTGGTATCTACATCACTGTGTGATCTTTAGGCCGTCTTAAGTCATATGACTGTAGGTGAACTGTACCCAGAATGCACTGCGAGAGCTGCATGATTGTCCCCAGCATGCTCGCCGGTGTGCACGCAATAACGCCGCCGCTTTCTGCATTCCTGTGTGTCTGACGTGTCTCTCTCGGCACTGCCATCTGTCTTTAAGCTGGCCATCGCCGAACCGACGCTTCTGGAGCATCAGCGCGCGGGCGGGGCCAACTCAACATGGGCGTGGCCAGTGGAACCCTGGGCGGAGTCTTGGAGGAAGCGCTTACGCGATTCGCCGCAATGCAGAGACAGACCGAGGAGCGCTTTCGTGTGTGGATGGACAGACTGACCCACATGCATTCGGATGATGACCTTTCGTCCAGTGAAAATACTGAGGGGCGGAGCAACGTTAGCTCATTCCTGCCGTCGTCGGAGTCGCAGGAAACGCTGGCGGCCTATCAGATGGCTCGAGTCAGCGCTATCACGGTTCCACCGCCTCAGACTGCCGGTGTCAATGGAAGTGCAGAGCCATCTGAACCGAACGTTTAAAGAACGTTGACGCAACACAACTGTGCCGACTCAATTCGACCGCTGAAGTGGAGGCTTCGGACAATGCACAAACCTTCTCTTTATCTCTAATTAAATTCATCTTCATTCTGGCTTCCACATCTCTCTCTCTATTAAAGGACCAGCTTTCCTACAAATGAAACATTTACTCATCCTCATGCCTTTCTGAACCCATTTGGCTTTCTTGCATCCAACACAAAATGTGAAATTTTGAGGAATATTGTGGCAATTCGATGAAAGTGAACAAGAAACTGAGGCTGTCAAGCTCCAGACAGTGTTACTTTAGTATCATACTATACTAGTATCATTCTATTCTACTATATGATACTATTATAGTTTTTATGCATATTTTGAATCGGGTTTTATTTTTATACTTCCTGTTTTTTTTTAATAGTTTTGTTATATAATATAAGTAATACACAAATAATATGAGTTTAAATTTTATTAATTTTTTTTTTGTTTTAGTTATTTTAATACATCACGTTAAACAAAATTTAAATGAGAAATGTCTATTTCAGTTAACTATAATTTTAGTTTTACTTTTAGCTATTGTTTTGTTTTTGTCATTCTTAGTTTTTGTTTTTTATATATATAGATATATAGATATAGATAGATAATTTTAGCACATCAATTGAGCAAAAGTAAAATGAGAATGTAACTATGTAACTAGATGAAATAAAGTTTTTTTTAATATTGTAATTTTATTAAATTTTTTATTTATTTTACTTAACAAAAATATTATGGATTTAGTTAACTATAATAACTCTGGCTCTGGTTTAATTGAATTACGACTTCAATTTTGTCTTTTCTTCACATAAAACTATTGCATGACTTCAGAAAATGTTGATTTTAGCACACACGTTGTAAAAAGTAAAATGAGAATGTAACTAGATGAAATAAAGTTTTTTTAATATTGTAATTTTATTAAATTTTTTATTTATTTTACTTAACAAAAATATTATGGATTTAGTTAACTATAATAACTCTGGCTCTGGTTTAATTGAATTACGACTTCAATTTTGTCTTTTCTTCACATAAAACTATTGCATGACTTCAGAAAATGTTGATTTTAGCACACACGTTGTATGGATTTTTTATTTTTTTGGAGGTTGACTGGCACTGTCGCCATTGTAAAAAAATAAAATAAATAAAAAATAGTAGCCAGGATATACTTAAGTAAATTAAATGTTGTCAAAGTCATATGGGTTTGGAATGACTTGAGGGTGAGTTAATAATGACAGAAATTTCTTTTTTTTTTTTTTTTTTTGGTAAACCATTTCTTTAACTTCATCTGTCTTCTATTAACATTTTCCGTTGTTTTATATTGGCATCTCAGGGCAGCCCTCCACACTCAGTGCCTTTGCGATCTCATTTCTTTGGGAGAGCCAATTTCTTCCACTCACCTGGATTATTTTAAAGAATCATTTGTCTTGCCTGTAGAATAATAACTCCTTCATGATGTTATTTCCACAAGAGACTTCTGAAGTTTCGCCTCGACTGCCATGTGTCTTTTTCTCTTCATCTAGGCCGGCATGTCTACCAAAGAACTCTTGTTTGCATTGTGGATTGTTTTAGTTTCTTATTGAATCGCTTCTTCCAAAGCGGAATATGCATGATATAAGCTGACAATAGAGAGCTGTAATGTAATGACAGCCTGTAAATTGGTTTTTATTATAAATACTAACCTACAACACACAAACGAACATCAAACACTAATAGAAACAGTCTGTGATGCACATGCAATAAACAGGTGATTCTACTACTATTTCTACTGGACACAATGTCTAAAGCAAGAGATATTGATCACTTTTTTTTTTGTCTATATCTATTTAAGGGTAATTTCCATAAAAACATGTCAGTCATATTTTGCCCCAAAGTTAATGTTTACATAAAGACAATGAAGCCTATATTTGGAAATATTAAGCTTTAATGCATTTTGAAATGAATGACAGTTGTGCACATTAATTACTGTAATGCATTGTAATGAGTTGGCGCTTCTCATTATATTGTGGTTTCTGAAATATCCTATAATACAATCATTTTTTAATTAAAAAAAATCTGCAAATTAAAAGCAGCACAACAAATACTGATATATAAATAGTTGACTTTGAATATTCTAATATTTGAAAAACAATTCATGTTACTGCAATGAGAGAATTTCTATTTATTTAATTTTTTTCACCAAAGTCTTCTCAGTTGTCAATGTCACAATTTCAAAATTATGGGTATAAGTAGACTTAATTTTATTGCAAAATAATTACATGTCATTTCTTTTTGATTTTAGGGTGAAATATGAGCTGGCCATATTTCATGAGATTCGACCATCATGTGCTTCCTCCACACTAACACAAACACTCATAGTCAAGGTTTACTGTAGTTACTGACTTGCAGGAGGACTTGAAAGCTGTTTGCTGTACTGCTTTACTGTATAGAGCGTCTGAAGGAGATTGTTTACGTTTTTATGTCTTTTTGTGTAATAATATCCAGGCTGCCTAAGTTTAGTGTCATAATGTTTTAGATGGAGGACAGAATTCCTAACTTATAATTGTTAGAAACCAAGAAATGAGTAACCAGAGATAATGTCTTTTTATTTGTTCCAAAAATGTTTTCTTTATTTTTAATGTCCTATACTACTGCCTAACCAAACGTAAAAGTGTGCCAGGCGACATTCATTTGTGTTTTCATGTCTATGTAACACATTATTGATGTGTGTTATCTGCTCTGTCGTTAGCTGGTAAATAAATATACTAGTATTTTACCAGCATTCATCTGTTTGACCTGACTTTCATAGCCTTATTATCCAGGTAGTTTGCATTTAATGTCCATGTAGGGCTATAATATTGTAAAAAAAAAAAAATGCTTTTGTTTACTAAATTCATTCAAGTCTTTTGGTAATTTTTTTTTACCCATTTACTTTAATAAAACATCTTCCTGGTCTTATAGGGAACAGTTTGTCAGTGCACATTATTTAATAAAAGAAAAAAGGTTTTTTGATTTTAACAACCTTCAAACATACAGAAGACACTCAAATCAATTTTCAATGGATAAAAAAAAAAAGTTCTGAAAATTTTTTGTTGAATATTGTCTTGCAAAATATGTTGCATTACAGAATAAAATGGATTTGTGAACAGTTTTTCAGTGAAAAGAAAATATATAAATATAAATGTATATATAAATATTCACTCAAAAACAGAGGTGCATAAGCTCAGATCAAGGAGGTCTATGATCAGTCATTGCAAAAACTAAATGCAAAACCAGTGCTAATTGAAAAGATTGATTAAAAAGATTGAATTCAATATTTGTAACAATATAGCATAACGAGGAACTATATTTGGTCATTTTTGACTGGACACCACAAATGTAACAAGGTGGGGGGAAAAATCCCCCAAATTGTCCATTTTGGGGGGGAAGTTGTTGTACCCTGTGTGAGGAAAGTCAGTAAGTTTAAGTTTTAGTCCAGTGTAAAAACATTAACATTAAAGGGATAGTTCACCAAAAATTAATATTTGGTCATCATTTACTCACACTCAAGCTGTTTCCAAACATGTATGAGTTTCTTTCTTCTGTTGATCACAAAAGATATTTTGAAGAGTGTTGGTAATCAAACAGTTGACGGTAGCCATTGACTTCCATAGGATGGAAAAAATACTATGGAAGTCAATGGCTACCGTCAACATTCTTCAAAATATGTTATTTTGTGTTCAGCATGAGGATTAAAGCTTTATAGTCTGCTAACATTCAGTGTTTCTCTTTAATCCAGCATTTTCAAAAGAAACTAATTAGGAGAAATACAGATATGGTGGCGAATCTTCTGAACGGTGTGTGTGTGTGTGTGTGTGTGTGTGTGTGTGTGTGTGTTGCAGTGGGTCCTGCAGTGATTGGACACTATGATATTTCAGACACTCACTCCGAACAGGAACAGCAGTCTCAGTCGCTCTCAGGTTCGTTGCTACTGTTACTCAGTCTCCAGGATGGTAGATTGACTGTACACTCGTACACAATGGCTGTGTCCCAATTCACATACTCCTATTAGATTAGCAAACTTGTAGTACTTTCAAACATGTGCATCAATACATACGTTTAGACCACAATCTCTTGCACTACCAAAGTTTTGTGAAATTTTTTTTGTGCACTTTTACCGTTGACGAAAATGGGAAGCCGCTGCAGTAGTTTTGTTATTAGGGATGTGATTTCATGAATTTGAAGTATTCAATCAACAGACAGAACTTTAATTTTGAACAAAAGGACTTTTTGCTAATCCAGTCGGGCCGCAGCACACCACCTCCATTGGCACTACAACCAATCATGTTTTGTCATTTAAACATTGCGTTTGAGAATTGCGATGCAGCCATTTCCTTACTGACTTACCTCACATTTACTGTGAGATGAATAATGTTGGCCTCAACTACAGTACACACTTTTGTATTAAATAGTGGAATCCAGGGAGTATGTCGTCGGGCACTGTCTGATCTCTGTTTGGACATTTGCGTTTTGTTTTTGTGTATGTGTTTTGTTCCTGTTGTGTTGCATCAGCTATTTCATTCTGAGGATGGCGGTGAATGTTGAAACGATTTTTTATTTTTTTTGTAACTGTTGCTGAATTAAGTATTTTGTGTTTCTGTAGGTGCAGTAGAAGTCCAGCCATCTCAGGTGAGTCTGGCATCCACCGACAGTGAAGTGGAGATCGTTGGAGTTCAAGAGAAAGCCAGGTGAACTGATCCTTATCATTCAGCAGTCATTTAGTAGTATTCATATGCTAATTAGGTAAGCAATAACATGCACATCATATTTTGGTCCTAAACAATAATTTGCAGAATTGTAAATTGGTTGTTTAACTACATTTAAACAACAATAGAATTGCCATTTATCATGACCTTGTAGTAATTGTGAAACTACACAGAATTTTGACTATTAAAAAAAATCATCAGTCATACCACAGGACTATTTTTTTAGATGCAAAAACAAATAAGTGATTAAAAAAGTAAATGACTGGTTGCAGCACCTATATATGTATATATAACACTTTATATGCAAGAAAACAAAACTAGTTAATTTAATTGATTTGAGCCATTTGTATGTGCACATTTAACATTCTTTTTATTCTATTTTATTATTTTAAAGTAACCCTTCCAAAGTCATTTTTAATATAAGTGGATTTCAATTGAAATGAAATTGTAGTTTTTAGTACTTTACAATAGGAATCAATTCATTAGCATTTCTTAATGCATTGGGTATCATGAACTGACAATGAAAATTCTACAGCATATACGGGGGGATATTGCAATTCTTAAAAAGTATTAATTCACAAATGAAGGCCTTTGAAGCAGAAAGTCTTCAATTCATAAAGTAATTGCATCAAATGTTGCATGCACTGCAAAAAAATTAATATCTTACTCATTATTTGTTTTTTCTTGTTTTCCAATAAAATGTCTAAACATCCTTAAATCAAGATACACTTGAGACATAAGAAATCTCGGTTTCTGAGAAATTTAACTAAATTGAGTTTATGCTTAAACACAAAACACAAAAAAAAAAAGCCAATGGGCTCAGAAAAATCTACTTAATTCAAAGGGAAAACAAGTTTTCACACGTTCTTCTTTCAAGCTTAAAGTCGCTTAATTTTGTTCAATTTCTCAGAAAACAAGACTTCATATCTTCATTTTGTATCTCAAGTAAATGTATCTTAATTTAAGGATGTTTATATATGTGACCCTGGACCACAAAACCAGTCTTAAGTCGCTGGGGTATATTTGTAGCAATAGCCAAAAAAAAAAACATTGTATGGATGTATCAAAATTATCGATTTTTCTTTTATGCCAAAAATCATTAGGATATTAAGTAAAGATCATGTTCCATGAAGATATTTGGTAAATTTCTTACCATAAATATATCAAAACTTAATTTTTGATTGGTAATACAGTCATGGCCAAAAATATCGGCACCCTTGGTAAATATGATCGAAGAAGGCTGTGAAAATTAATCTGCATTGTTAATCCTTTTGATCTTTTATTTAAAAAATTTGCAAAAATCTAACCTTTCATTGGATAATAAGAATTTAAAATGGGGGGAAATCTCATTATGAAATAAATGTTTTTTTCAAATACACGTTGGACACAATTATTGGCACCCCTAGAAATTCTTATGAGTAAAATATCTCTGAAGTATATTCCCATTCATATTCACAATTTTGAGCACTCCAGGGTGATTATGAACATGAAATTATCCAGCCATGGCTTCCTGTTTCACAGTCCAGATTTTCAAAACCGTACAAGATCCTAACAAACCGTACATCAATGGAAAGCTTATTTATTCAGCTTTCAGATGATGTATAAATCTCAATTTCAAAAAATTGACCCGTATGACTGGTTTTGTGGTCCAGGGTCACATATTTGAACTGGAAAATAAGGTAAAAATACTGAGTAAGATATTATTTTTTTGCAATGTATGCAACATTTGATGAAATGATTTATGACTTTCTAGGCCTTGATTTGTGGAAGGATGAATTAAGGCGTTTTTAAGACCAGCAGAAACCCTGTGTGTTTATTTTTTCGAGTTACTTTGAATGATGTACTTTTTCCGACAGTTGTAATGTTTTTGTAATGTTATTTTCAGCTTGGTGTCAAGGTTTCCTCACGGCGGAGTGATCCAGTCGCTTTCTTCCTGGAAGCAGAGAGCTCCGGCTCAGTGGACGTCTGTCTCGGCGCAGTCCGGCTGGGTTCCTCCTCCTGAGGTGGTGGATCTGACACTGGATGAAGACCGGCACAGATGCCTGCTGTGATCAAACACACTCACACATACACGCTCATATACATGTGACTGGTGGGCCGAGTGACTCAAACCATAACCACGAGACTGTTGAAACTAAGAACACAGAACGATGCTTTCATTAAATGAAAAACACTTCTGATACCCTTTGATATGCCTGATTAATTATTTGCTACTGTGAGACCACAATGTGAGTAAATGACAGCAGATTTTATCAGAGCAAATACTGTACCAAGTTCTCCCGTGATAAAGTCAGGTATCAAAACTACTGGTCTGAAATACTCACACTCTTAAAAACAAAAATGGGGCTTCTTTAGAGAAATGAATACTGAATGTAAACGGTTGAATCTCACAAAAACTGGTCATATTTCACTCCAGAATGAAGAATATAGAATTTATATTTAGCCGAAAACAAGCAAGACCATTTTTAGTGCAATTAAGATCTTTGAATTGACATTTATTATTGTCATTTAAAAAAAATACTATAATTTGATGAAATATTTCAAATGTTGTCAAATACACTACCGGACAAAAGTTTGGGATCAGAACGATTTTTTTATGTTTTTTACAGGAGTTTCTTCTGCTCATCAAGGCTGCATTTATTTAATCAAAAATACAGGAAAAATGTAATATTGTGAAATATTATGATGTAAAATAAAGTTTTTCTATTTTAATATACATTAAAATGTAATTTATTCCTGTGATGCAAAGCTGAATTTTCAGCATCAGTACTCCAGTCTTCAGTGTCACATGATCTTCAGAAATCATTCTAATATGCTGATTTATTATCAGTGCTGGAAACTGTTGTGCTGCTTAATTTTTTTTTGGAACCTGTGATACTTTTTTCAAAATTCTTTGATGAATAAAAAGCTAAAAACGGTGTTTATTCAAAATAGAAATTTTGTTACAATCTACACTAAAAGTATCGCAGTTTCCAAAAAAAAATATTTGGCAGCAAAATATTTTGTTGCCAAAAATTGATAATTCTAATAATAAGCATATTAGAATGATTTCTGAAGGATCATGTGACACTTTATACTG
>NW_015555881.1:1188213-1188697 GCF_001515605.1 Sinocyclocheilus anshuiensis
TGAACCGCCCCAGCCCCGTTTTTGTGATGTAACTTCCTGTTAAGCTGCTGAAGAGCTGTTAGCCGAGACCCAAACGCAAACCTGCTGGTCTTACTCTCAGCGGAGCGAGCGGCCCACTGCTCTGCGTGTTTGTGTTCACTGTCAATCATCTGATGCTGCTCTGCTGTGTGGGGAGAAGCCTTGGAGTGTGTGTTCCTCACCCGATACTGCATCACAATACGTTTGTGTGCATGCGAGTGTGTGTGTGTCCTGAGCATTTGTGTTTTTCAGAGCATGTTCATTACGTACATCTTGCATTGTCATAGAAACGGGCCCTTGCTTTTATTATGCCAATGGAACTTCTTATTCAAATACACTAATGGTCAAAAGTTTGGAATCATTAAGATTTTTGGAATGTTTTTGAAAGAAGTCTCTTCTGCTAATCAAGGCTGCTTTTATTTGATGAAAAATACAGTAAAAACAGTAATGTGAAATATTACCATTT
>NW_015555881.1:1189099-1207361 GCF_001515605.1 Sinocyclocheilus anshuiensis
ATGAAAAATACAGTAAAAACAGTAATATTGTGAAATATTACCATTTCAAATGAGTGTTTTCTATGTAAACATTGTAAAATGTAGTTTATTTCTGTGATCAAAGCTGAATTTTCAGCATCATTACTCCAGTCTTCAGTGTCACATGATGCTTCAGAAATCATTGTAATATGCTGATTTGCTGCTTAAGAAACATTTCTGATTATTATTAATGTTGAAAACCATTTTTGCTGTGTAATAATTTTGTAGGATACACTACCATTCAAAAGTTTGGGGTAAGGATTTTATTAAAGAAGAAATTAATACTTTTATTCAGCAAGAATGTAATAAATTGATTAAAAGTGACTATAAAGACATTTAAAGACAGTTTCCACAAAAATAATAAGCAGCACAACTGTTTTCAACATTGCTGATAATCAGAAATGTTTTTTGAGCAGCAAATCAGCATATTAGAATGATTTCTGAAGGATCATGTGACACTGAAGACTGGAGTAATGATGCTGAAAATCCAGATTTGATCACAGCAATAAATTATATTTTAAAATATATTCAAATAGAAAACAGCTATTTTAAATGGCAATAATATTTCACAATATTATGGTTTATTTTAATCCAAATAATGCAGCCTTGGTGAGCAGAAGAGACTTCTTTAAAAAAAATATTAATAATACCAAACTTTTGAACTGTAGTGAATCATCTTGTGAATACAATCAATGTGTGATGAGAAAAAATAGTGATTTTTATTTTCTAAATGGGTCTAATTTGCATATAGACTTTTAAGCAGTTTAACCACAACTTTGTTTTATAAACATGTTTCTATGGTTGCATCATGCTATCCCACACACCACTGAAGCTATTTATTGATATTTGCTGTGTTTTACTTGGTTACATATATGAATCATTTGTTCGAAGAGCAATATGAATATGCATCTTGAAAACTGCATATTAAAGGAATAGTTCATCCAATAAATGAAAACTGTCATCATTTATTCACCATTGTGTCTTTTCAAACCTATATGACTTTTTCTGCTTTGAAACACACAAGATGATTATGAAAGAATATTCATGCTGATTTTTTTTCCCGTTAAGCTGCATAAAAGTGGTCCATTTGCAGCACAAAAGTCATTTTGGACTAGTTTTATGGTGCTTTATTATCATTTATTTGAGACTGAAAGTCACTATGCTTTTGTTATATGGAAAAGAGCAGCGTGAACATTCTTCAAAACATCTGCTTTGTTGTTTCTCAGAAAGAAAAGTCATACAGGTTTATAATTATATTAAGGTGACTAAATAATGACAAAATATTCATTTTTGGGCACACTGTACCTTTAAGTTTGAGTCTTGGCAATATATTCTGTCTGTATAACATCAGATGTAGAGAAAGGTTTCTGAGTTAACTTTTTATTTTTTCTTCCTCACGACTGTCAATTGTCAGACCACTGTGTGTGAGGAGCACTCACTACCTGAATGTGAATTATTCTGCTTCATTCAGCTTGTGTATCACCCTCGAACCCTGCAGGACATTTCAGAAGCAGGTTTTGAAGCTGTGCCGGTGGCCATTTTGGCTCCCTTAGCCCCGCCTTAAACTGTGACCCGCCCCTCTAATAAGAGTTTGATTGGACCTTTACCTCTGACAGTTACAGGAGGTGAATGACGGCTTTGTCGAAAAAGGGAAAAGCTCCAAAGTTCCAAAGCAGGAAAATAGAGAGTAGTAGAGAAATTTAAAGGGATAGTTCACCCGAAAATTAAAAATGATCATCTTTTATTAGCTCTCATGTCATCTGAGATTTTTGTTATGTAAAAATGGCAATACGATGTTTGGCAGAATGTTTATGCTGCTCTTTTCTCTACAATGTAAGTGACACATTAAATGTGCACTAAAAAAAAAGTTGTACTAAATAAAGAATGTTTTACAAGAAAATACTATTTCAGTCTTTCTACTTTAAAATGTCTTGTTTAATGCAATGCTACTTCCTGTTTCTTTGTAATTATTTGTGAAATTGACTAACAATTTCTGAGTTAAAATTGTTTCAGTGCGTGTTTTTTCCAGTGTAGTATTCTGAAGCCATATGATAGCTTTGTGTGTGAAAAATGACCATAAAGCTCCATAAAAATAGTTCGCATGACTTTGTTTCTCTCATTTACACTGAAAAAAGTTAGTAGTTTTCACTCAGAAATTGCTAGTAAATTTCACAAATAATTACAAAGATCAACAGCAAGTAGCATTGAAATAAACAACATTCTGAAGTAGAAACACTGAAATAGAATTTTCTTGTAAAACCTACTCCAATAATCTTTATTTACAACTTTGATAAATAATTTTGACAGTGTAGCTTCATTGTTGAGAAGAGCTGCACAGACATTCTGCAAAAATTTGTACTTTTTGTTTGAACTGTTCCTTTAAGATGCTTCCCTCTGTCAAAACACACAAGCAATTTCCATTCTCAAACTCTCAGACTTTGTCTTCTTTGCCCTCAGTACTGAAGGCAGTTGCTGGATCCCAGCTGCTGTCTCATGTTCAGGCTGCTTTTGTGAAGGAAAGGAAGTCCTTTCAGAGTTAAGAGTGGGCACATCTGTCACTAGTGACTGTGGACACTAGCATACGCAGGATGTGTCATAGCTGCTCTTCCTGTGTTAGCAAAGAGCACAGAGACAGTACTGCACCCTCCAGGATGAAAGAGATGCATTTGAAGCTGATAATCATCATTTACTCGGCCTCATGTTCTAAACCTGTATGACTGACTTCCTTCAGTGGAGCACAGAAGATGTTTAACTTCTTAAAGGGATAGTTCACCCAAAAGTGAAAATTCTGTCATTAATTACTCACCCTCATGGGACCACAACTTCCATTGGGGGAAAAGAAAAAAACTACATTTATCCAGAATCATGCAGTTCTATTTTGCACACAAACAGCTCTTAAAGAGTCCAGTTTTTATGTAGCCTGTTGATTTTTGTTCAAGGTATTCAGCTCCAATAAATGGTTTGCAAAAAAGAGACAGGATAAATATTTGATATCATTATTTAATCACATTGTAATCGAAAAGAATCGGAATCGATAAGCGGAATCGGAATTGATCAAATTCAAACGATACCCATCCCTACCTCCGCGTCACCCTAGCGCCATTTTGGAGAGCATCCACTGAACACAAACAGCGTATGCTATTCTGTGTCAGCTACACCACACAGATATGTTGTTTTTGTTCAAATCAAAGCACAAACAACGTAGAAAACGTATCCACGTGGCGCAGCTGACACAGAACAGCATACGCTGTTTACATTCAGTGGATGCTCTCCAAAATGGCGCTACAGTGACGCGGAGGAGACAAATTGTTGAATAAAGTTGTTCTTTTTTTTTATTTTGCTCACAAAAAGTATTCTCGTAGCTTCGTAAAATTATGGTTGAACCCCTGATGTCACATGGATTATTTTACCGATCTCCTTGCTACATTTCTGGACGTTGATCGTGGTAATTACATTGCTGTCTATGGGAGGGTTAGAGAGCTCTCAGAATTCATCAAAAATATTTAAATTTGTGTTCCGAAGATGAACGAAGGTCTTACAGGTTTGGAACGACATGAGGATGAGTAATTAATGACAGAATTTTCATTTTTGGGTGAACTAAATGAATGGGGACAGATGCTGTCCATCTCCAAAAGTGACGTTAAACCACTACTAAACTAGTTCATGCAACTTGTGCATTATGTTTTGAATCTTCAGAAGTCAACCAGTAGCTTTGTGAGGAACGGCTCCAAATTTCAGGCATTATTTAATGAAAATATTCTTCACCAGAGCTCTCAAATCTCATTTTCACTTTTGCATATTCATATAGGCCTATATACACTGCCATTCAAAAGTCTGGGGTCAGTACGTTTTTGTTTGTTTGTTTGTTTTTTTTAAAGGAAATTTATGCTTTTATTCAGCAAGGGTGAATGAAATTGATCAAAAGTGACAGTAAAAACATTTTTTATGTTACAAGAGATTTCTTTTTCAAATAAATGCTGTTCCTTTGAACTCTATCAAAGAATCCTGAAAAAAAATGTTTTCACAAAAATATTCAGCAGCACAACTGTTTTCAGTATTTATAATAATCAGAAATGTTTCTTGTGCAGCAAATCAGCATATTAGAATGATTTCTGAAGGATCGTGTGACACTGAAGACTGGAGTAATGATGCTGAAAATTCAGCTTTGATCACAGGAATTTATTAGATTTTAAAACACAGAAGACAGTTATTTTCAATTATAATAATATTTTACAATATTACTGTATTTTTGATCAAATAAATGCAGCCTTGGTGAGCAGAAGAGACTTCTTTCAAAAATATTAATCTTACAGTCCCCAAAGTGTATTACGTTTCATTTTTGGAACTTTCATTCTAAGAAAAAGAATATTGCGATTCTACACAAATCTCTCCTTTTGTCCTCCATGAATGAAGTTGTATGGGTTTGGAACGACGTAAGAGTAAGTAAAAGGTGACGTTTTAACTATTCCTGCCGTTGTAAAAGTTCTCACCAGCATATCCGGCTCTTCATTCCTTAGTTAAGCATTTCTAAATGTTACGGTTCAGATTTCACAGCATTGTGCTGATGCAACTGGAGTCCTGAAGCCTCCATTATGATGACATCATCCTCCTCCTCACCTGTGTTTTGTCTCCAATCATGTGTCTTGTGTTTCCTGCTGGAATGTTTTGTAATTTGATACAGATTTAAGCATCCTAAAACGGCAATAATCCAACGTCCAGAGAACAGAGGGACGGTCCTGTGCGGCTGAACTCAATATAAGTCACGTGACACGAGGGGTTTGGGTTTTTATTAGATTTCCACTGCATTCGAAAAACACTTTCCCTTTAATTTAATCATGTTACTCTATTTTTGTTCATTTCATTTTGGCAGTATTTTAATTTAACAGCAAGAGTGTTGATATCTTTTGCTTCCGCAAGCCTTTCTTCCTTTAAGCATTTATGTAGAATAAATAAAACTATTTTAAGATAAATAAATAGAGATATTTAAAGAGTAAAATTGTGATTTCTTGTGTGTTTTTTTATTATTGTTAAAATTAGTTGAAAAAAATTAAGTTGAAAAATGAGTTGTTAGAATGAAACTTGTGAATGATTGAGTGTAACAGCTCAGAACAGCACAAACCTTGTATAATAGAGACTCCAGTGTGGGGAAGCATCCGGTGACCTCTGACCCCCGTGGGTCACAGTTAGGCAGCTGCCAATAGAGGCTCTGTTCATCCCTAATGACAAAGAAATAGGAGTTTCCCTCATTCAGACACCCAAGCTGTATGCTAATGTGAGCTCAGTCTGCTGGCCTTACATCAGAAAAACTTTTATGGTATGAATTCAGCTCTGCTATTTATAGCCAAGATATTATAAGAGACTAAATTCAGTCTGAATAGCCTTTTAGGCCAAAAACCTAAAGATATTTTTAATGTTTTTGAAAAAAAAGTCTCTTCTGCTGCTCACCAAGGCTGATTTATTTTATAAAAAATACAGTAAAAATGTTGAAATATTATTACAATGTAAAATAGCTGTTTTCAATTTGAATATATTTTAATATGTAATTTATTTCCTGTGATGCGAAGCTGAATTTTCAGCATCAATACTCTAGTCTTCAGTGTCACATGATCATTCTTCTTTTTCTTGCTGCTCAAGAAACATTTCCAATTATCAATGCTGAAAACAGATTTTTATTTTTTGAAAACTGATACATTTTTTCAGGATTCTTTGATAAATACAAAGTTCAAAAGAACAGAATTTCTTTGAAACAGAAATCTCTTGTAGCATTATAAATATCCTTACTGTCATTTTTGATCAATTTAATGCATCCTTGCTGAATAAAAGTATTAATTTTCTTAAAAATAAAAATCTTACTGACCTCATATTTTTGAATGGTAGTCTATTTGCATACTTTTTTTGTTTTGTTTTGTTTTTATTTATTTGTAGGTAATTGGCATTTCCTACAGTGACATCAAGTTTTAAACTTCATTTGGTTAACTCTATTAGAATTACCGTGCTTGATTTTGTTAATTATGGCCTCATAAAGCTTCTGAATGCTTTTATCTCCTCACATGATGTTTGACCTGATGGAATGTTGCTATTTTCATTGACTTTTAGATGTTTGTTCTTGTTTATAACGCTATATTTAGAGATTCGCTGCACTCACATAAACAGGACATTGAGAGTTGTAATATAAAAGCTGCTATTCTTTTGGTCAGCTCACTTTTAAAAGCTGCAAACTGCGGTTCAAATTGATAAGGCCATGGATTTGCACGTGGTTCAATGTTAGGTTAAAGGGGTCATATGATGCTTTTTTAAAGATCATTATTTTGTGTATTTGGTGTAACAGAATATGTTGACATGCTTTAATGTAAAAAAAAAACACATTATTTTTCAAATACTGTACATTATTGTAGGTATATGACCCCTTTAAGGCCTTTTAATTAAACAATAGACTGTTTTTTGATGCTGTCCATATACTAACATACAAGTACAGTGGCTGTAAGGTTTCTTCATAACAAGCAGTGTAATTGATGTTGAAGGAGATGTGTTACTTTATAATTGGAGGAGCACAGAGAGAGAGGCTGAGGGTCTTCACAGGGGTCGTGGTGAGAAGTATGAACAGAAGGAGTAGAGATAATCACAGTGTGTGTGTGTGTGTGTGTGTGTGTGTGTGTGTTTGGGGGAAGGGGTTCAGGACTGACCTATGGAGTGTATAGTCTTTCAGAGCCACCAACCCCCTTTATGGTCAACAGACTGTGCCTGTCTGTCTGTCTGTCTGTGATTTGCTCATGCGTTCTTTCAAAAAAGATTTTTTAAAAACACAAAACAACAGGTTGATCATGTTTCTGTTGGCCTAACATACTACAAACATCAAATCTGAAACTGCCATATGTGTTGACAACAGTTACTGTTAACAAGTTCATGATACACTCTTAAAAATAAAGGTTCTTTATAGTTATTTATGGCTCCATGAAGTACCTTTAACATCTATAGAATCTTTCCATTCCACAAAAGGGTTCGTTATAGTGATAAAAGTTTCTTTAGATTGATAAAATGTTCTTCACCATATGAAAAATTGTCTTTTAAGAACGTGAAAGGTTCAATTGTTCTTCTGTGGCATCACACACACACACAAAAAAACTTTTGGAACCTTCATTTTTGAGAGTGTGTGAGTTAAAACTAACAAATTCTAAGTTGTTTTGCCAAAAGTCTCCTTTAGTGTCAATTTTGCTGCCTTTTATTGTCTGCCAGGTAAAAATCATGTACTATGGATAATATCTGGGGTTAGGGTTTGTTCAAATCCCTAACTAAAGCCAGTATTTGTTTATTTGTTTATTTATGTATGTATGTATGGTAAGGAACAACATGCCACAGGAGCTGTAAATAGGACATAACATAGAATATGCCTTGAACAAAAAATAGACTGATTGCATAACCTCGACTAACTTCGCACTGCAGTTTTTTTATTTATATATTTTTCAAAATGTACTTGCACGCTGACGTCATAGTTTGCGAATCTTGACGCGTTTTGGTCGCTGCGCGTTTCCGCCGCGTCCGGAACGTCAAACCCCCTACAGCTAATTCACAAAAGAGTCGCCGCCGTGCCGAGCGCTCTGATTGGTCGAGGCCGGAGCCACAGGAAGCGGCGCCGGGCTCGTTGATTGGCTGCCGTTCTCTTTGTGTGCGGGCAGCTGGCGTCTGGGCTGCATTTTGAATGGTCTCGTATTGGAAGGCGAAGGTGTCCATGGGCAGCACAGCAACAAAGGAGCCAGGATGGTGTTAGTGCACGTCGGATATCTGGTTCTTCCCGTCTTCGGTTCGGTCAGAAGTAGAGGTAATTGCGTCTTTTTTCATGCGTGTTTGAAGATCGAGCGGATGTGATCAAGGCTGCTGGCCTGGCGGAGCGTCGCGTGTTTTGCGACACAAACACGGAGCGATTTGCTCAGTGGCGTAACATTAAAGAAAATCTCCATCGTATGTATATTCCAGATAGAGAGAGTGTTTTAATTTACTGGATAATTCGTTACATGTTGGAAAACACGTCGTCCTTTGTGTCAGAAGCCGTATGTGTTTAATATAGAAATAACTCTACTGTGCATGTATTTGTCTTGCGTACATCTCCTCATTGGGGCGAGTCTCTTGTTACAAGCTTTCAGCGCGATGCAACGAACGCGAGCCTTCATATCATAAAGCGACAAAGTCGCGCGTTTGCAGAGCCAACAGCTTTGGCAGCGTTTTAGCGCGTCGCAGTGTAGATAACGCGTTACGATCCGTTAAATTCCCTCACGTCCGTTCCGCCGTGTGCGGTTTTGTTTTTGAATAATGGCTTCAGCAGTCGGTGGGCTGATGGGCAGCTGCAGTGCCACGAAATATCCTCAGCTGAACCTGCCCGCAATTTCAGCTTTTACAAGACGAATGCATGAGAAATATCAAATCATCGATTGCAGCTTGAAATGTTTGATTCTGCTGGAATGGGGGAAAAAACACCTGGATCTTGAATCTCACCTTAGCCAGCCATGTCTGGACTGGAAAAAAAGGTGCATCCATGTACAGTATTTGTGCACGTCAATTATAATAATAGCAGAAATGCACCGGTATTCATATTTAAAATGCAGTTAAATCATAATAGTACCATGTTATGCATTTTATAGCCATGCTTCACCGGATGCATTCGTATATAAAATGTGCAATTAAATAATTATAGTAGTATGTTATGCATTTTGTTGACACCAACAGAAAATAAGATGCATCCATAAGTGTAAAATGATAATATTAGATGCAATGAGATGTAGCCATGTCGAACCAGCATCTGTAAATAAAATGTGTGCAAATAAATAATTGAATAGTATATGCATTTTACAGTCACCGGCAGAAAAACAAATTCTTCAATATGTGTGCATTTGTACAATAATAATAATAAGATGAGGTGCATCTGTATTTAAAATGTGTGCAATTAAATGATATAAGAGTATATACATTTTACTGTCACCCATTAGCACCAGCAGAAAAATAATGCATCGATATATTTGTACAATAATAATAGTTCTAGTAATTTAGGGTGCATTTTGTAGCCATGCTGCACCAGCATCTGTAATTAAAATGTGTGCAATTAAATAATATATTAGTTTATGATTTTTACTGTCACCAGCAGAAAAACGAATGCATTGATACTTCAAATATGTATTAAATATAGTGGTATATGCATTTTACTGTCACATTAGCACCAGCAGACCCAAAAGCGTTGATGTATGTGTGCAATAATAATAATAATAACAGTAATAATTTGAGGTGCATTTGTAGCCATGCTCTAGCACCAATGGTTTCATTGATTGTGCTTGTATTTGTTTCTATTTTTTTCCTTGTTCCATAGTCTGGGGGCTGATTCTACATACCGCATTATTTCAGAGCTCTGTTCCCTTCCATTGTGTATCTAACGATCACCCGCCGCTGCTGTGCTATAGCCTCTGCCTGCCCTGCATCTAGCTGTGTTGTGACTCCCTCTTCTCATTCCCTCTCTTTCCATCTGAAGACGACATTACAAACAAACTCTCACTCATCCAGTATATCCTCCTGTGTAACCGACTGCAGAATAACACTCTCTCTTCTCTAGAAGAATCCTCTTGTCTTCTTATTTTTAAATGGTCATTGTTGCTTTGACGAAAATAACAACTCATTGTAGCATTTAGCTTTTTTACGACTGTCATTGTGATTTGTCCCATTCTCAGTGTGGATTGACCAACATTTTTGCTGTAAATTTCTGTCAAGTGGATGCATTGGCCTCTCACTCGATCATAGCCGGGCTTGATCGACCCCTAAACACTGTCTCTGTCTTGTCTTTTGGGAAGGTGTGCTGTGCCGGTGGGATTCGACCCGAGATTTGGACTCAGAAACTTACTAGAGAAGCTTGATGTAAATTTTTCTAATTATGTGTGTACAGTTGGGATCGATAATATCTCACTCGGTGACCCTTCGCTCTGTGGGTTTTGCCTCCCTAGGGGTGACCCATTAATGATTTAATCAAATTAAATCTATACCATCTTCCTTGAAGGAATAGTTTGCATAAATTAAATTCTTTCAGTATTTACTCGCCTTTATGGCATTCAACACCCATATGCTGTTATTTGTTTTGTGGATATTGATGGGGCTCCAGAAAGGACAAAAACATATAACACCATAATGGTAGTTTAAACCAGTGTTATTTTAGTATCATTTGTATACTTCATTTATTTATTTGACATATTTTTCACTCTCATTTTAAATGGATTTTTAGTTTTTTTTCAATTTAATTTATTTTTAAATATTGCTATTTACATTTTTATTAGTTTTTATTTACTTCCACTTAGTAATGTTAGTGCTTCAGCGTAAACTTATTTCAGTTAATTGCCAAGGCAACATTTAAAATTTTTTTGTTAAAATTTTTCATTTAATATGAATATTTTATTTCAGCTTCTCAACTAACAAAAATGGTTTTAATAGTTTTAGTTAATGTTAATAACCCTGGTTTAAATGACTCGTACATTATATTTCAGGTCTTCTGATGTCTTACGAGTGAAATTGAAGGTATTATTCGCTAATTTTCTTTGCTGCAGAAGCTCTGAAATCTCATTTGCATTCAGTGGTTTTGAAGGCCAAAAATGCAAGTGGTGGTTGTATGGAACTGAATGTAAGTGAGCTTTTGGTCACTATAAGATGGATGTTTAAGGAATAAAGCTGTAGCAAAGATTTGAAAAGTCTTGTTTTGAGTTGCTTGGAAAAATGACAGCATATGGGTATAGAATGACATGAGAGTGAGTGACTTCATATATAACGTCAGGTATATAATGTGTTTTTGTACACTCATGTGGTGTTATCTTCAAACGGAGTAGATACTGAGCTTTATTAATCCTCAAAGAGCAACACATGGAAACCATAGAAATGCTGCTATTTCAAGACTCCTATGGTTGACATAAAGCACCTTTTAGACTGCTCACATATGTGAAATATTTTGCTATTTGATATGATGGTGTTAAAGTAATAGTTCACCCAAAAATGAAAATTTGCTGAAAATGTACTCACCCTCAGGACATCCAAGATGTAGATGAGTTTTTCTTCATCAGAACAGATTTGGAGAAATTTAGCATCGCATCACTTGCTCACTAGTGGATCCTCTGCAGTGAATGGGTGCCGTCAGAATGAGAGTCCAAACAGCTGATAAAAACATCACAATAATCCACACCACTCCAATCCATCAGTTAATGTCTTGTGAAGTGAAAAGCTGCATGTTTGTAAGAAACGAATCCATCATTAAAGCATTTTATCTTTAAACGAGTTCTCTATCAATAATATTGCTTTCTCCAGTGAAAAGTCATCTCATCTGGATCAGGAGAGAAATATGCACTGGTCAAGCACAGTTTACAAGCCAAAACAGTTCTAAACAAATATGTGGGTGGAGTTTGATGTGAGAGGACAACAGGAGATGGAATTTTTCACCGGTGGAAGCGTTATTATGGATTGTTGGCCACAATGTTTTAAGGCGGAAATTTCTTGATGGATTTGTTTCTTAGAAAACACACAGATTTTCACTTCACAAGACATTAACTGCATGGACTGGAGTGGTGTGGAGTGGATTACTTGTGATGCTTTTATCAGCTGTTTGGACTCTCATTCTGACGGCACCCATTCACTGCAGAGCATCCATTGCTGAGACAGTGATGTAATGCTACATTTCTCCAAATCTGATGAAGAAACAAACTCATCATCTTGGATGACCTGAGGGTGAGTAAATGTTCAGCAAATGTTTATTTTTGGGTGATCTATTCCTTTAAAGATGACTTAAATGGTGTATTCTAAGAAAAACCAGTTGTCTTCAGTTTCTCAGAAGAAACAAAAACAAGTATCTAAGCGGTAGTTTATGGCTCTTGACTGGCACACTGCACCCAACCGCCACTCAAACAGCCCCTCATTCATTTGATTTGCCCATGCTGCAAAGCCAGCATTAGCCTAGCACGGTGCGAGCGTGAATGTCATCCACTTTACAGGGATCACTAGAACTGCACTGTAGAAGTCCTCCTAGTATCGAAATGTCTCTATTTCTTTGGTTGTGGTTCTCTGCCTTCTGTTCCTGTACTAGGTTGTAATGCATGACCATGTTTATTATTTTCCTCTTGATTTTGATTGTTTCTTTGTTTTGGAACATTGAACAGCAAACTCCAATGTATCTTTGTGTAGACATGTCCTGCTGTACTGACGTGTTGTAGCATACACATCTACCCATTGGATGCTGCTTCTGTTATGTTAACTTTATGGAGCATGGTTGGGCCTTGCCTTCGCTCTTTATTTGCATGGAATTATTATTATTATGATCACACAATTCCACTCATACTAATATGTTCCAATAAAGACTGTAGATTTTCCCCTAACCCTCAGTGTGCTCTCTGCTGATTTCCATGCGTCATTCCCTCAAACCCCTCCCTCGAGTCATCACTCCGCTCCTCCCACTTGCCAGAGTGAATCATGGGAAATGTGCACTCACAAATATGGAGACAGTAGTCTCTTCAAGTCTCACACATCCCATCTGCATCTCACTATCTGACCTCCTGCATTAGTGTATCTCCCCTTCGTTCTCATTGTTTTGTCTGGAGTGAAAATCAATGCGTAAAGTCAACTTGAAGTCAGAAATGATTGAATTTACGTTCTTAATATGCATCATTTTGTTGGAATTCAGAATCCATCTTCTCTCCAATCATTTTGGTCAACTTTTGACAGACAAAAACAAATCCTGTGTTTGTTTTGGTTTTTTTTGTATTGAATGTCCATATGTTGCATTTGGAAATGCATTACCGTTCAAAAGTTTGGGGTCAGTAATTTTTTTTATTCACTTGATCAAAAGTGATGGTAAAGACATTTTTAGAAGATTTTTATTTCAAATAAATGCTGTTCTTTTAAACTTATATTCATCAAAGAATTTTGTCAAGAACTGTTTTCAACATTGATAATAATCAGAAATGTTTCTTGAGCAGCAAATCAGCATATTAGAATGATTTCTGAAGGATCATGTGACACTGAAAACTGGAGTAATGATGCTGAAAATACAGCTTTGATCACAGAAATAAATTACATAGTACAATTTATTCAAATAGAAAAGTTATTTGAAACCGTAATAATTTCACAATTTTTATTTTTTTTTATTTTTTTCAAAAGATTGCAACCTTGGTGAGCAGAAGAGACTTCTTTCAAAAACATTTAAAAAAATCTTACCAACCTTAAACTTTTGAACAGTCGAGTACATCAGATTATGAAATTAAAATGGTCGAATGGCTTTTCATGTTGATTTTAAGGTACCTGAGGTTTAATATGATTTTCTAATTCTAGGTTTAATATAATAGCTAAAGTTTATTCATTCACATTTTTGATGGTTCAAATGGATGACCATCATAAACTTGTATAGAGTCTCTCAACACAGAAAATCAATCTGTTCAGATACATGGTATTAATTATGCAAAAAGCTTATGGTTCTAGAGCCTGCAGGGAAAACTGGTCTGAATAAAGGTAGATTAGTAATTAGTCAAAAGGATCATAGATAGTGTTAAGGGTCAGGCTTTAAGGGCAGGAAAAACCCATCTGAATGAGGTTTAATCTCAACAGAACTCTTTCATTAAGCTCTGCTGCTTGACCTTCAGGTGATGACCTTTATTTCTAATGATGGAGGTCAGACCGTTTTCAGTCCATAAATGTCATAATCTCAGATAGAAGAGTTCATGGTTTAACTAGAGACTCACAATGTGCAATATACTGGACAAAGAGTGCATTGCACTATTATTCACTGATCAATATTTTTGCCCGGGTTTGTGAGGGAAGCAGAGGAACAGGATCATTAGAATTCAGAGCGCGTGAACTGCACACTCCATACGTTTCTGCTGATCTAAGAGCTTTGCTTGAATTTCTGGAGCCCTGGGGAATATTTCCCGCTGAGAAAATCGCCGGTTTCTCCTCTGTTCTGTTCTCCAAAGGCGCCATGAAATGAGACAATAGTGATTCCATATCAACAGTTTCTGCACTTTTGCACTCTGAAAATTCCATCTTCTCCTCCAAATGTGAGTGTTTCCTTTTCCCCGGGGCCAGAGACTTCGGAGCATTTAAAAATCTTTCTCATGACCTTTTATAACACAATTTTATCCTCATATTCACCTCAGGAAAAAAAAAATGCAATTCAAAACCAACAGTTTCCTACAAAATACTGCTTGAAACAAGCGACTGCTGAACAATCAAGGGATGATGGAGTTACAGTCACTTTCTGCATTCAAAAGATTATTTTAACATGAAATAACACACTTCAGTTTTAACATCTTTAATATACTTAACGCTAAATGAGGATTAATATATAGCCATATGCTCAATATCTTAAATATAATTTTAAAAAGTTTTTTTTGCTACTTGTCAAACATATAGATGAATGCATTGGAGATATTGATTTGGAATGTTTTATTATGTGAGAAGAAATAAATATGACACTGGCCAAGCTTTAAGTATGTGTATGTATTTACAATACTGTTAAAAAAAAAAAAAAGTGGGGTCAATAAGATGTATTTTTAAAGAAAATAATATTTTTATTCAGCAAGGATGCACTGAAATTCTACTTCACATAAATGCTGTTCATTTGAACTTTCTATTCATCAAAGAATCCTAAAAAAAATAAAGTAAACAAATATCAACGATATCATCAGCTGCTTAGTAAGAAATGTTTCTTGATCAGCATATTAGAATGATTTCTGAAGGATCATGTGACACTGAAGACTGGAGTAATGATGCTGAAAATTCAGCTTTGCATCACAGGAATAAATTACGTTTTACAATATATTACAATAGAAAGCAGTTCAATTAAATTGCAATAATATTTCACAATATTACTGTATTTGTGATCAAATAAATGCAACCTTGGTGAGCAGAAGAGACTTGTGAAAAAACATTAAAAAAAAAAAATCTTACAGACCTTAACCTTTTGAACAGTAGTGTATAGCCATGCAAGTTTAATCTCTTTTTTTTTTTCATATCATTGCATATCATTTTACAGTTTAACAAATATCTGCCTGCAAAACTCTGCAAATCACATTCAAGTATTCCAAAGATCTGTTTAATAACATTTTATAAAGGTTTTATGGTATCACCAAAGCAGGATTATGTTAGGAAGTAGCTAACTTTTTGTGTGTGTGTGTGTGTGTGTGTGTGACAAAATATCCCCAAATGGACAGTAATACCCAAAATTTTTCATCTTGTGGGGACATTTTTTTTGTCCCCATGAGGAAAATATCTTATAAATAATATTAAAAATGCAGAAAGTTTTCTGTGCGAGTTGTGTTTAGGGTTAGGAGATAAGAATACACAGTTTGTACAGTATAAAAATCATTATAGCTGCGTCCCAAATGACGCACTTATACACTATGTACTTATGCACTATGTACTCAACCATGTATAGTATGAATTATATAAGGTTATTTTGTCATTCATAATCGGAGTCTGATAGCCCCTCCCCCTTCGCTATGTAATCAAAGATGCGACAGTTGAGTGCATGAAGTGTCCAACATTCCACTCTTAGTTTTTTCGGTTATTTATGTGCATCATCCGGGTATTTAAAGTGCACTTTTTGGAATTTTCAGTGTGAATGCACTACTCGCACTATTTATACTACAAAACGTCACAGAATAGTGCATAAGTACGCAATTTGGGACACACCTATTGTCTATGGAACGTCCATACGTGTGTGTGTGTGTGTGAGAGAGAGAGAGAGAGAGAGAGAGCTGGACAGCTGAATGGCTAAAATAGAGTTTTGAGGAGCAGCTGTCAAACAGTCCCTCCCTCCCCCTCCAATTCTCTCTCCTTCCCCTCCCCCTCCTCAATCCCATCATTCCCTCCACCTCTGTGTGACCGTGAAACCCCCCACCCCTCCATCTGTCTGTTATGTCCCTCACTGAATCCACACTCTGAGTCCACTCTCATTAACACCTGTCATTAGGGCCAGTCCACCTCATTTTGCAAAGTAGATCCAAGTTCTTTTCTGTGAATAATTTAATGTGAATGCAGGTAAAACCATTTGCACTACACATTCAATTATTTAATAGGTTTATTAAATAATTATGGTAATAAATTAAAATATATGATATGATAACAAATACCAGTTTGCAATATCAAGCAGCATAACAGACTGTTTTTGTATGGAAGTCCATGTAGGAAAAACAAATGCTTTGGCAAGTCAAAATTATGACTTTAAAACTTATAGTTATGACATTCTATGTCGTAATTATGACAAGTCATAATTGTGAGGGAAAGAAGACACATGACATACTAAGTCATAAATATGAAGTAAAAAAAGTTGAAATTATCACATGCTAAGTCATAATTGACATAGTAAGTTTTTATGAGATAAGTCAAAATTACTTATGAGATAAAAAGTTTAAATTGTGGCATACTAAGTCAAAATGATAATATGCTAAGTCAATTATGACAGTCAAAATTATGAGAAAGGCAAAATGGCTGATTTTTAATCTCATAATTATGATTTAGTATGTCATAATTTAGATTTCTCCATCTAATAATTACTAATCTAATAATTACATAAATACTTTTATGGCATAATTTAGATTTTATCTTATGATTTCAACTTGTCATAATTTCTACTTTTTATCTCATAAAAATGTACTGTCATAATTTTGACTTTAAAAGTCGTTTTCTACTTCTAAAGTCATAATTTCTACTTTTTATGTCATAATTTCGATTTAGTATGTCATCACTTTGATTTATCTCATAATTATGACTTACTATGTCATAATTTTGACTTTATACAATTATATATACAATTATGAGCTAAAACCTCTTAAACCAGCTAGTTAGGTCGTATATTTCCCCTCAAAGAAAACACGGCTAATCCTGAGGGAATGGAATCCGTTAGATCCGTGGTAATCCAGATAAAGAACGAGTCCTAGCAGCCGTAATGCAGGCCGTTAGATCCAGCCGGTGTCACGGTGTAAGAATCGTCACCTGGCTTCAGTTAAATTAAAACACAGGTAATATTCTCTAATGCAGGACATCCATCAGAACGACCTCTGGTTCTGCTTCATGTCCCGCTGATAAGATAATACACCACATCACTAACCCTTACAAACATTTACCATGGTAACCACAGTTATACCAAATTGCCATTGTTACACCAGATATTATTTCTACTGTAAAAAATGTACATGTTGAATGTAAAAGTTACATTTAGAATTTTAAAATTAGCTTTTAGAATTTGTATTGGTTTACTGTTATTTTGTTTATTTTTATTTAGTTTTTATTTATTTATTTTAATTTGATTTATTTTGTCTCAGTTTTTCTGTATTAACAATAACAGTGTTTTTTATATTAAAATTTATATATTTTATATTATATATTTTCATTATTTCTAATTTTTTAATTTAAATTTATTATTTTGTATTTTTATTTATTATTTTCGTGTTTTACTGATGACTAACATTAAATTATAACAGTTTTTCTGTAGTAACACTAACTGTATTTTTTTATTTAGTTATTTTTATTTATATTATTATATTATTATTTTATTAATTTCTTATTATTCTTTTCATGTTTTATTGATGACTAACAGTGACAAGTTTTTCTGTAATAACAATAACTGCAATAAATATGGTATTTTAGCAGAATCTATTGTTGCCATGGTGATATTTAGCAAACTGTTCATGTGTGTGTTTCTCATGTTTAGAATGGAATACTAATGTACTGAATACTGCATTTATGCTGAATACTGGATACTGTTTAAAAAATATATGCAAAAAAAAAACATTTAATGTACTTCTGAATAGATTTATAAATGATTTTACACAACTTTTGCTTGCTTCCTGAATCAGGCTAAATACGTGAAACTTTCACATTTTAAAAAGCCGCATACTAGGATTGGCATCCGGTTATTATCTTAAATGTTTATTTTGCATATTGAGCACAGCATTCTGGACCATAGCCTTTGTCTTTTTCACACAATGTCGCTAATCTCTGATGGATTGTGTGGACTCTCTCTCTCTCTCTCTCTCTCTCTCTATCTATCTATGTATCTATATATAAAATACATATTATATTTTAAATGCCTTTCTTTAAATGCATTCAGTTATAGTTTAAATTTTCTTAGTGATAAAAAACGACCTCAGCTTATGCTTAAAACTATAGGGAGCCCTTTTACATTATACGGTTACAATTAGGCCTAACAACTTAACCCAAACTTAAATTTAATTGCTATTTATTT
>NW_015555881.1:1208360-1209535 GCF_001515605.1 Sinocyclocheilus anshuiensis
CCTCGCCCCGCCTCAGTACCAGGAAGTCCCGCCCCCTTTCCTACCTCAGGCCTTACAGCAGCAATACCTCATCCAGCAACAGCTACTGCAGCGCAGGTACAAAACACACATGTCCACACACAATGATACGAAAAAAAAGTCTTTGGACACTTAAAAATGTTTAGTTATCCTTCATTAAGATAAAAGACACAGTAAGGAAAAACACACAAAACAATTGATAAATAAAAGATCTATTCTATTCCTCTATCTTTATCTCTTCAGACGCACACAAGAGCGAGTCCCACTGAACACTCATCGGTTACGCCCAGGATATGAATATGCTCCGCCCCTCCACGCCCCTCAGCCAATCCCACAGCAGCCCAGATACCTGGCAGAAGGCACTGACTGGTGAGTTCTACAAACACACTCGTATTCAAAGCAGTAGTAAATTTATTTCGGCCACCGAATAGGTAATTGTGATTTTTTTTAAATCTCAGAATTAGGATTTTTCCTTTTTTATTTACATTTCTTATAACTTGCAATTGTGAAGTTCATATTTTGCAATTGCGAGTTGGAAACTCATAGTTCTGAGTTTAAATCTCACAGTTAAGACCTTTTTCATCAGAATTCTGAGTTTACATCTTGAAATTCTGAATTATTTTTTTCTTGGAATTCTCAGTTTACATTTCTCAAATCTGTTTTTTTTCCCCCACCACAGAATAAAAAAAAAATCCAAAATTAATTGTAATTGAGACTTTTTTTTACATTTTTCTCGCAATTTTGACTTTTTTGTTCTCAGAATTGCAAGAAAAAAAGTCTGAATTGTGAGATAAAAAGTCACAATTATCTTTTTACATTTTTTTTAATTCTGTGGCAGAAGTAAGCTTCCATAGTAAACAACTTTCTTGACGTTTAGGAATTATCTTTATGGTCAAAAAGGGAAAATAATGTACCACACACAAATTCCCTGCTGCTGATTGTGTTGTTTTTAAATAGCTCTTAATAAAATGAAAATGTGTGTGTTTAGGGATCTGAGTGTGGACGCAGGTGTGCCGCATCAGTATCCTCTGCAGCAGATCCCTCAACCCTACCAGCATTACCTGGCCTCTCCCAGAATGCACCACCTCCCCAGAAACACCTCCTCCACCCAAGTGGTGAGTGAGTGTGTGTGTGTGTGTGTGTGTGTGTGTGTATAT
>NW_015555881.1:1209851-1246712 GCF_001515605.1 Sinocyclocheilus anshuiensis
TATATATATATATAACTTCTAAATAATGTTTTACATATATACACTTATATATACGTATATTGTGTGTGTGTGTGTGTATATATATATATATACACACACACACACACACACATACACACATTATATGTAGTGTATATATAGTGTATATAAAACATTGTTTTATTAATAAATTTTCCTTTTTTATTTAAATGTTTTTTTATAGTAAGCACAAGTGTTGAATGTGGTCCTCAAGTGTTTTAATCATGTATGCTGTGTTTTCTGCAGGTTGTCCATGAGATAAGGAATTATCCGTATCCACAGCTCCACCTGTTGGCGCTGCAGAGCTTTGGTCCCAGCAGACACTCGTCTGCTGTTCGGGAGAGTTATGAGGTAAAGCACACAGACAGATGAACAGTAACTCACATATGTTCATGCTTTGCTCTATTTAACACTGATTTTGTGCAGGAGCTGCTGCAGTTGGAGGATCGATTGGGAAGCGTCAGCCGAGGGGCCATACAGACCACCATAGAGAGATTCACCTTCCCGCACAAATACAAGAAGGTACATACACACACTGTTCACATTCACACTTTTATCTTCAAGTCCAGCCTACAGTTTTCTGCTGCTAACACACTGGTGTTTGTGTTTGTTTGTGTGTGTAGCGGAAGCCGCTGGATCTGAAGTTATGTGTGAGTGAGGAAGAGTTGGATGTGGATGAGAAATGCACCATCTGCCTCTCCCTGCTGGAGGATGGAGAAGATGTCAGGTAGTGTATAATACAGATGACACTATACACTTACATTCACAAGTCCAGGGGCAGTAAGGTGTTTTAATGTATTTGAAAGAAGTATCTTCTGCACACCAAAGCTGCATTTATTTGATCAAAAATACAGTAATATTGTGACATATTATTACAATTTAAAATTACTGTTTTCTATTTGAATTTGTTAAAATGTAATTTATTCCTGTGATGCAAAGAATTTAATGAATTTTCAGCATCTTTACTCCAGTCTTCAGTGTCACATGATCTTCAGAAATCATTCTAATATGCTGATTTGCTGCTCAAGAAACATTTCTGATTACTATCAATGTTGAAAACAGCTGTGCTGCTTCATATTTTTGTGGAAACCACAATAAAAAAACAGCATTTATTTGAAATAGAAATCTTTTGTAGCATTAATTTATAAATGTCTTTTCTGTCACATTTGATCAATTTAATGGATCCTTGCTGAAGAAAAGTATTCATTTCTTAAAAAAAAAAAAAACTTACTGACCCCAAACTTTTTAACAAAAGCATTATTTAAGCTAATATAAAAGCTAATAATTAATTGCATGCAAATGTGTTGTTCAATTATCAAGATATTAACTTAAAACCACCAGAGGTATTTAGACTGACAAAAGTTTGCATCCCCAAATTACACTATAAATGTTACAAAGTATTATTTAAATATAAATATATTGTTTTATTAATAGTATTTATTAATATTTTTAATTGGATTTTATTTTTATATTTTAAATTTATCATAATTTAATATTTTATTTAATTCAGTTCAATTAATAGTTTTAGTTAAAGTAGTTGTTTTAAACATTAATTTTAACAACTTACAAAGGGATATTCTTTTTTCATTCATTTTATTTTAATATCAAAATCTATTTTTAATAGCTTTAGTTTTATTTAACAATAACAACACTGCAAAGTACATAATACAGGATGCCCACAACTAAACACAACAATAACAGAGCATGTCAAAATACAAAATGCTGAATGCTAATGTAGCTCCGCTTGTCCTAATAAACCATTTATCTGTCTCTTCTGTTTTCAGGCGGTTACCCTGTATGCATTTGTTCCATCAGGTGTGTGTGGATCAGTGGTTGGCCACCAGTAGGAAGTGTCCCATCTGCAGAGTGGACATCCAAACACAGCTCACCTCCGAGAGCTGAAATAACAAATAACTTAAACACACACATGCTCTCTTTCGCTCTTATACATCCACAGACATTTCCATCCACACACACACACTGTATATTACCTATACACGTGTATGATGAGCCATCCAACACACACTCACTCGCTTTACTGAGCCAATGACAATAACTGACACTACACACACACACACACACACACGTGCCACACTTACACACTACTTATAATATATACACAATGGCGGATAAGACACTGTCAAATCTAGCTGCTGGAGTGTGTGTGTGTGTGTCCACTGTATTTCTGATCTGCAATATTGCTTTAGTCTTACACACTGGAGCTACTTCAGCTTGCGTTTGTGCGCTTGTTCACCATTTTGGTGCGTGTGTATCGTATGTGTGCTAATATTTTCATGGGTTAGCGGTGCATGTAGAGAAGCCAAAAAAGAACACGCAACAACAACAAAAAATAAGAAAACACAAAAGCAACTCATTTCCGAGACAGCAGGAGGAGGGCTGTTGTCTTACAAAAAAAAAGTAGGCAGAGAATGTTGTGATTGGTGGATTTGTGTAGATAGGCGCAATAGTAGTTGCATGCATCTGTGCTTGGGTTGTTGTTTCAAGGTACACCTGGAAGTGTGCGTGCGTGCGCGAATGCATGGATGTGTATTAGCTCCTTTAAGCTGTGAAGATCCGTAACATTATCAGACTCATGTAGCGAGTGTGTGTGTGTGTGTGTGTGTGCGCGTGTGCGTGAGAGAGAGACCCTGCCATGACCTTTGACCCTAAATGCCTACTGAAAAAAGCACATGTGAGCATAGCTGAAGTGCCCGGCCTCACTCTGGTGCTGCGCTGCCATGGTTACTGTATTTATTATTGGTATTTAAAACATTAAGTGTTTGGAGGGGGGCGGGGCTTGTGCGTGTCCAACCGTGTTCTTGTGTGACGGGTCTCCCCTCGTGGTTGCTATGCTGGTTGCTATGCTGTATTGCTAGAACTACAATGTAGAATGTCGTGTGATAGAGGACTATCCGCCAACAGCACACAAGTGGGTCGAGACGGATTAACACAACGCAGGAATTATTTGTATTTGGCCCGAAACATATGCAGGTAGTTTTCTGTTTCAGCTCAAATGTCGAGAATCTTGCTGAGCAAGTTAAAGTTAGCTAATATGTTGACATATTTACAGCTAGCTACACAAACAATAGCACATCTGGTTTAACGGTGCAGACGTTTGAACACTGTCGCCCCCTTGAGCACTGAAGTTTGCAGTAATGCACATTATGCAATGCGTATGTTTCTGGCCTTTAGCTGTTTTTAAGTTCAATTTTAACAACTTGCAACAAGGATATTCTTTTTATATGGATAGTCTTTTCCCTGAAATGTCTGGTTTAATTTAGCTTGAAATGTAAACTTGGCAATTTCTCTCACTGTCTGTTTCAGAGTGTGTTCAAAATCTTGCAATCTACCCTACATGAGTAGTTAACTATGGAAGTTTCCACTAAAGGATGAAAAATTAAAATGGTAATTGCAACTTTTTATCTCATAATTCAGAAATTTTTTTCACACAACTCTGAGAAAAAATATTCAGATTTGCAAGACATAAATTTAGAATTGTCAGGTATAAACTCACTATTACAGGTATGTAAACAGAGATGTAAATTTATAGAAAAAAAGTCAGAATTGTGATATATAAATTCATAATTACGAGGAAAAAAACACATGTATGATTGCCCGCATTCTCCACCAATTTTTTTGAATGAGCTTGTAAAAATGCATTCTGGAATTGCCTTCTCTATAAAGCAAACATTTTATTTTTGGTTTAGTTTTGCTTAATTTGACCTAAAAGTCCATTAAAAAAAAAAAAAAAAGCTATATTAGTTTCAGCTAATGAGCTGCATTTTTTTCCTGTGCATTGACTCCTCCCCCCAGTGTTCTGTGTGCTGATTGGCGGATGATGGCTCGTGTTGGTCGTTTACACAGGGTTATGTCCGTTGAAATGCCTTAAGTATTTAACAATCATAATTTATTACTAACTAGATATTGTGGGTACGTATTTCATTTTGTATAGTTTCATTTTTTGCAATGGAATCATATTTTATTTATTTAGAAATAACACAAAATGATTAAAACTCTTACCTCATGTTTGAGTTGGTTTGCGGGAATGCTTCGCATGCGGTTGGTCGTGTTCGTGTGTTTCTCCCTTTGGTGCTGTGACCTTACTGACATTCCGCTTGCTGATTGGTCAGACACGGCAGCGGAGTGGGAGTATTATGGGTTTTGATTCGCAGTCCTGTTTGCACTCTTAGTTTTCCAAGGCCACCCTCTCACTGGCATCGTTTTTACCACTCTGGCGCCTTTGCAACACAATCTTTCTCTCTTTCTCTTCTCTTCTCTCTGTAAGTCTTTCTTACATTGTTAATGTTTACATGATCTTTCCCTTTCTTGTCTCATGTCTGTCTATAGTCTGTCTCTCTGTGTTTAAGACTTTTATTCTTGTTAATGTTTACATCCTCATGCTTTTTTTCTGCCTTTAACAGTCTTAAATTGTTAATGTTTACATTCTCTCACTTTCTAAGGGTGTGTTCGAAATCTAGTGTGCTGCCCTACACCTCTAAGGCAGCATACTAACTGAAAAGAAACCTTTTAAGTGACCAATTTAACACCAAGTGCACAAGAGATCTGACTCAGAATTTAAGATACACTGGAAAAAAGAACGGGTGAAGAAATGTTTTTCACTCAGAAAATTCTAGGGAAAGAAACAAGAAGTCGCATATTGAATTAAACATTAAATATTTAAGAAAAACTGAAATATGATTTTGTTGTAAAGCATACTTAAATGTGATGTAAAGCATCAATCTGCATTATTTACAACTTAAAAATCTTTTTTTTTTTTTTTTTTTTGTATTGCTAAGCTAACAAAGCGCTACACTTAAAAATATGTAGCATGCACACATATTGGTTAAATAGTCAATTTTTAATTGCATGGAACTGTTTTTATCAATATATTTGGGTACTGAATGGATTATAGTTGTTTGCCCGCATTCTCCACCAGCTTTTGTGGCGGAGCTTGTCGCAGTACATTCTGGGATTAACTTCTCTATTAAATGTACATGTAATCTTAGTCACTGCATAGGAAGTGTGCATATGGTGCTGTCTAGTCTAAATAGGAGGCTCACTAGATTTTGGAACTAGCCCATTTTTTTGCAATATCTCATTCCTTGTGCCTATTTCTGTTTTATTCTCAATCTTCATCTCTGTTATTGTCAGTCAGTGCTTTCAGACGGTCTCCAGGGCATGTGAATCCTCGTTCGTCCAAGTTTATTTTGCCAGTCTCTCTCTCTCTTTCTCTCTCTTTCTCCCTGTCTCATGGCAGGGTCAGGACTAACAGAGTATGATAAAGCACAACAGATTTAAAATGCATGTTTTTCTCAGGTTTGAATATATACATGACTAAATAGAAATATACAGCTACATAGAGAAAATAAAGACTAGTGCAGATGTTCTACTAATGATATTAGAGGATTGATTTTTTTGCTGCTGCTGCTTGCATTTGAAATACAAACAAAAAAAAAAGACATTAATAATAACGTTGTCCTAAAAGTGCCAGTGACAGGGGTGCCGCCTGCTGTGGGTGTTTTTTCACTAGCGGATTTTCTAGCAGAATATAGACTATTTATTATTCATATTAAAGCAATAGCGCCTCCTGCTGGTGTGACTGCTAGTACGTAACTGGTCGAGTAAAAAAAGTCTGTGTAAAATGTTAGAATTCTCTTTTGGTGGAATTTTTGTACCTTATTTATTACTACTACTACTAATGATGAATTTAAAGGTGGCCTCGCTAAAATGTTTTTGGTTTCATTTTGTTTAATTTCAACGCTTGTACATTATCCTTTTTGTATGTGCTCATTTTGTAATAAAATTGTTGAAATGCTTAAACGTCTGTTTTGTGTCTTGCATTTTCACATTTTGTTTTCAATTAACTTCCTATATCAAACATTTATATCAATTAGAAAATCCAGCTGAATCATGGTGGCATCTGGTTTTACATGGTTTCTAGCTGGTCCACGTTAATTTAGATGGTGTGCACAAAACTTAGACCCTGTACAAGCTAATTTAAAATATACACCGTGTTTTATTTATTAGAATTGTAAATCACTCAATATGTTGATGAAGCTGTAAATTCCTCTTAACACTAGAGGGCCAAACAGACTCTTTTAAATGCCTAATGAGACAATATATGCAAAATTCAAATACAAACAACATTTTAATGAACACTCAATTATAATATCATCTTTGGCATTTATTTGTGAATATATTCAGTAAAAGAGACGAGAGAGTGAATCTATCACCTGTAATCTGCTCGTTTATTTTTAATGATTTATGAAACATTACATTCTCTACTAACAAAGGAATAAATAGTTCACTCTCACTTTTTTTCTAACACTGTTGTACGTATGACACAGAAGAACCAATTTACCAATTTACTTCTGTAATGTGATGTACACTACTGTTCAAAAGTTTGGGATAGTAAGATTTTTTCAATGTTTTTGAAAAAATCCTTTATGCTCTCCAAGGCTTCATTTATTTGATTAAAAATACAGAAAAACACTTAAATTATGAGATAATATTACAATTTAAAATAACTGTTTTCTATTTGAATATATGTAAAAATGTAGTTTATTCCTGTGAAGCAAAGCTGAATTTTCAGCATCATTACTCCAGTCTTCAGTGTCACATGATCCTTCAGAAATCATTCTAATATGCTGATTTGCTGCTGAGTAAAGTTCAAAAGAACAGCATTAATTTGAAATAGAATTCATTAGTAACATTATAAATGTCTGTGCTGTTACTTTTGATAAATTTATTGCATCATTGCTAAAAAAAAAATATATATATATATATATATTCTTACCCCAACTTACCCCTTAAATTTGAGGCCTTTTAGAGTAACAGAAACACTTTATGCACTAAATAATAGAACAGATGAATTTTAATTTATACACATAACTATCCCCAACTGTTCTAGCCCTGTGATTTGTCGTTATTCAGAAAAGAAAGTTTATCCAGGTAGGTCATTGTTTTGCACACTACCAAACTGTAATATGTCTCCAGCATGCCACAGCTCCTCCCCTTCCCCGCCCCTAAATCCCGCCAGGCCACGCCCATCATCCCCACCCCCATTCTGGCAGAGCTGAATAGGAAGTTGTAGCAGCAAGGGTTATAACGAATGTGTCGGTCACCAGAAAACCGAGCGCTGTGAGTGGCCACCACACCTGCCCGTCTTGCACACAGGCCAACCAGAACGTCGGAGGGGAGGGGCAACGAAACATCCTCAGCAGCGACATAAACTTTCCTTACAACGTCTTGAGATAGAAGAAAGGCAGGGCCAGAGCAGTAGTCTGGGAGGTACTTATCAGGGTACACTTGATAGGGCAGATAATGCGGTTTGTCGGGGTCCCGCTCAGGTGCGGCTTGATGGATGACCCTGCCTAGGTAAAGTTCATCAGGGTGCGTTCTCAGTCCTAGCAGGTATGATGTAAACGCAGGAAGGTTTAAATACACAGAATCCTCAGAAAGAACGATAAATCGGGCTTGTGGACAAAAAAGTAGGATCCATCGAAGCGCCATTTTAACTTGTTCCCAGTGTCCTCTCTGCCAGTCGCCCCTGGAAACACCTCCCTCGAACTGCACAATGTCACCATAGCGTGCAGACTCCTCCCTCATCATCTCAAGCTCCACCCCTAAAGGAGAGGGGCCAATGAAAAACAAAGTCCGCACGGCAACGCGGCGCACCGACGTCTGATTGGCCCAGGAGTTTCGCATCGCCTCCCTCTGGCTCCAGTTTCCAGGGGAACTCAGGACCAGCGTGAGGATAAGGAGGTCCTGATGATGAAGGCAGGGTTCAGTGTTAATGGGGTAGAGCTGTGAAGTGTTGAGCCTGGTCTCAGTCAGGTCCAGTTTGCGTGCACGCTCCCGGACCTCCAGGACAAAGCGGTCGGTGTAGGCGGCGGGAGACGACTGCAGGAGAAACTCTTCCACTATGTCACCACCAAACAGCAACGCATGAAACAAGATGACGTTACACAACAGGAAGCACCACTGATGAGTCTGCAGCCGGAACACACAGATCTGAGCGAGAGAGAGAGAGAGAGAGAGAGAGAGAGAGAGACCAACAACAAATGTAACCAAATTATAGCAACAACTACTCTGAAAAAAAATATCTGGTGTAGGATTTACTTTGACGCTTTTTGTTTCAACTCAGAAGTTGGTAGTAAATTTCACAAATAATTACAAAGAAATTACAAGTAGAACAATAAGTTAAACATGACATTTTGAAGTAGAAAGACGGAAATAGTATTTTTACTGGAATAGTGGATTTTTTACATTTTCTGAAGAATATGAGAGTGGTGTTTGCGCAAGCAAAACTTGACACCATGATTTTAGGTCTTGTTGTAACTTGGTTGCTAGGATGTTTTGGGTGGTTGCTAGGGTGTTTCTAGGATGGTCTTGGTGGTTGCTAGGGTGTTGCTAGAATGTCTGGGTGGTTGCTAGGTTGTTTTGTTTAGTTAAATACTTAGGTTTGAGTTTCAGTTCAGTCTTTCAGTAAATTTATTTTTATTTATACTTTATATATTATTTTATTTTGGTTTTTAGTTTTAATATTTTAGGGCTATCAGTGTTTATGTGTAAAGATACTGATATTTTGTTAGATATTTAAAATATGTATAACAACATTACATTTCTCAGGACTACTTTTTATGTTTACTATGTCCAGGTACCATACTTTTACGATATACTTAGGGTATATGTATCAAAAACTAAAATTAATTTAACATTCATAAATTTATAGATTCATTTTTATTTTGTTTTAGGGTCATACATTTTTTATTTTATCAATCACATTTTTTTTATTTAACAAAAAAGTTAGATTTTTTCTTTATTATTATTTGCCACTAATAATGTATGAACATCCCTGATATAATCAGTTGCTATTTTATTATTACTATTATTTTCAAATCAAATACACATACTGTTAAATCTCTAATCCCTAAAAGGACCACTTTAGACCATGCAGCATGAAAATCGTTTATGTTGGTTTTGTGCTGTCTAGCTGGTGATCCAGCATGGGCAAGTACATTCTAGTTAATCTGCATGATTTCTGGTGCTGCAGACAAATAAAGTCTTGCTGGTTGTGCTAGTTAAGCAGTTAACAACCTGTCCATGTTGAGGTTCAGTTTCCAAAACACAACAAATGCTGGATATAGAGACCAGAATATTCTAGAACAGTGCAAACAGGCCATTAGCGCCAATGGAGATGAATAATGATAAAAACTGAAGACAAATATTTACTTACCTTCATGATGTCCCTTTAAGCTGTCTTTTTTTCTTTCTTTCTTCACTTCTAAATCAGTTTGAATTCCTATTCAGTTTTCTGGTCCATGAGCTAGTGTGCGTGCTGCTCACCTGGACGTTGTTTCCGCAGTAAGCTGACACTGGGCAGGTAACGTAACCTAACACAGCTCTGTCTCCAGCTTCACCTACAGTAATAATGGATGATGTCAGGATACATTACTCAAGAGCAACTCACACACAGACTGTTACCAGACTGCTTATATTTCCCGCAGCCCATGTCATAACTACCGTTATGTTCTGATCTATTAGAATGATTGAAAGTAATGAGTTGTAGAAATTTCAGATGTACAAAATAAATTGCATTTTACATGCTATTGTGACTATATAGTAGGCTTGTGTGTATAATGAATTTTCTGAAAACAAAGTGTGCTTCCCTTAAGGAGGTAACATTTTACAGTAAGTTTTCATTATTAACATTAACTACATTAGTTAACATGAACTAACAAAAACAATCCTTCAACAGCATTTATTAATCCTTGTTAATGTTAATTTTTACATTTAGTATTTCAAATCAAACGTTAAAAATTTAAAAGTAAAAAAAAAAGTTTAAAAAGTAAAATTTTATATTTACATTTACTAATACATTTTCAAATCAAAAGTTAACATTAGTTAAAGCAACTGTATGTAGTTTTGTGGGGTTTTTTTGCGACTTTGGAGCCCCCTACAGTTAAGTGAGTAGAATTCACTGTGGTAAATATATCACTTTCGTAATTACGGTGGACAGCTGCACCTGTACACATGCGTTTGTTGCTGCCGTAAAGCAATCCGCCCTTTTCGCAGAATTTCGTACCCGCTCAGCAAACTTGTATACTTCCAGAACAGACATTTGGTAAAGAAACAGAAGCCATTCGCCTCATAAGACGTCATTGTACCATCAGAATGACCTTGAAACTGATATTTAAAGGTAAAAAACCTACATACACGTTGCTTTAAATAGACTGAGTGTGAACTAACATGAACAAACAATGAACGATTGTATTTTTATTAACTACTAACTTAAACAAAGGTTAATACATGCTGTAAAACATATTGCTCATAGTTACTGCTAACTAATGCATTAATGAGACATTATTAACAAATGAGACATCGTAAAGTTACCGAAGAGGAGGTTGAAAAGGTTTTCTTTTGACTTTTTTAGTTGAAAGAAATTGTAAGCTGCCACAGCAAACTGAAAATTAAAACTTGATGGGTTGTATTTTGTGACCGTTATCTGACTGTAGCTAAAATATATATATATATATATATATATATATATATATATATATATATATATATGAAACACAAAATGCCAAATAAAAAAAAGTGTCAAGCACCAAAAGCAGCCCATATTAAATCTAATATGTTCTCTTTAATTGTATATATATATATATATATATATATATAAGTAAAAAAATATATTCAAAACATATTTTATTTTCTCATTTCTCTTTTTTTTGTTTAACTTTAAGTACTAAAATAAAAACTAATAAATGAAAATTAATAAAACTATATAGCCATTTTAAAAAAGACAAAATAGCTAAAACTAAACTAAAATTTAAGTGAAAGCATAAAAATAAAAAAAACTAATTAAAAATATTAGCTTCAGAGCACCATGCAAAAATAAAGACTAGGCCAGTCATAAAGCATGTGAGGTTATTTATGTGTTTGTGTGACAGTGTGTGTGTGTGTTATGGTTTGTTCCTGGAGTGAACATTTGTCTTCTGTAAGAATGAAAGACGTGTGTGTGATGATTCACATGTCAGAAGAAGAGCTATTTTCCCTCCTCTACGATCACATTAACATTGTGTATCATTCACTGTCAGCTCTAACCTGCATATCACACATAAACAATCTCTCTCTCTCTCTCTGTCTCTCTGTCAGTCAAACCTCGAGATGAGTGAGGCTCTGTCTTGTACATGATGTACTGCAGAGAACAAGAGAATAAAGACAATCAATGACACAGTCTGTCAGCAGGAAAAGAGCAACATCATGACTTCAGAGAAGTGAGTACATTCATAAACACATTCATGACAAAAAGACATATAAAAATATATTAAAAAGTATTCTAATGAAAAAAACAATGAATATAATACATTGAAAACAATCTCAAACAGTCATTTTATGTTCTATGGATTCAAATTAAAAATGTGTAAATCTGCAGGGCTTTAATTTTTCTAGGGATTGTGAGGTTTAGATGTATCAGCCACAGTTATATTTCACAATCCTCCTGATATTAAAAATTTTATGGAGGCACATTATCTTGGCCACAGGAAACAGTCCCATTTGCATGCCAGATGTGTTCTTATGACTTTCTACTGATATATTTAATTATATATTTTATTTACTGAACTTAGTCACATTATACTGTACTATATTTACTCTGTTTAGTGTGCAATGCAATTTCAATAAATTCAATTAAAATGTGTATAAAATCATTAATTTTATTGGGTTTTATTGAATAAAAAAAAATATATTATTTACAAATTTTGCTTTTATTAAAAATAAAATAGTGTGCTTTCACAGTCCATGCAGTTTTTAAAAAGTCTTTGTCCCTGCACTTTGCTATGCTGTGACCTTTTCTCCCCGAGTTCAAGAATAATGGTTTGCACTTTCAGACATCTTTTTTTTGTTGACCACCTGGTACAGAGGTTAATTTCTTTTGCAGTCTTGCAGCCTGCTGTTTTTTTACGTTTACACTCGACAAGCATAAGAGTAACTCTGTTATGGGAAAAATTTGAGTGAAATTTTTGCAGAAAAATACTACTAAAATCTTGATGCAAAGCACAAAAATATTAACTGTAAATGGGGTTTAATAATATTTGCTAATTAAGGTGCTTATTAGACTATTGTCCTCCATGAATGGAAGCTTATTCCTTTGGAAATCATTTCCTATGTAAGCTTATTTCCGCCATGGATAAAAAATAAAAAAAATAAAACAATTCTTAAAGTGACTTTTTATTTCACAATTCAGATTAATTTTTCTCACAACTCTGACTTTGTCATACAAGTTTTGACTTTTTTTCTCACAATTATGAGGTAATATCTCACAGTTTTTATTTCCGCCATGGATAAAAAAAATAAAAAATAAAACAATTCTTAAAGTGACTTTTTATTTCACAATTCAGATTTATTTTTCTCACAACTCTGACTTTGTCATACAAGTTTTGACTTTTTTTCTCACAATTATGAGGTAATATCTCACAGTTGTGAGTTTTTATCTCACAATTTTTTTTTACAGTTTTGACTTTAACTTGCAATTCTGAGTTATATCTCAAAATTCATACTTTCTCACAAATCAGATTTTATACCTCACAATTAAGTCTTTTTTCTTGCAATTCTGAGAAGAAAAGCCTTAATGCCGAGTTCACACTGCACGATTTTCAAACTCGTCGTATCGCCGTTGTTTTCACACTGCGTGACTATCTGGGGTAGCATTCAGTTGCTGCTGTGTTCACATTGCACGATGGATCGGCGACAGGGGGTTTCACACTGCATGACTTCACTGTCATGAAGAATCGCCGACAGCTCTGTCTGGTCCGCAAACTACGTTTCACAACAAAACACACGCGAGAAGTGATAAGGAAATAACGGGAGAACCCGCGTGCGTCAGACCGGAGTTCTCGCGAGCAAGACTAATTATTTTAAATATATATATATAGCCCGCAAATTGTCTGTGAGCTGATTTCCAGCTACAAAGAGGAAAAGAAAAACAGATTATGCATGAAAAATCGGGCGAAAATCGTGCAGTGTGAACTCGGCATAAGGCCCGTTCACACCAAGGACGATAACTATAAAGATAACGATAAAGATATAGTTCTAAAAATCGTTCTCAATATTAAAGAATAGCAGAGTCCGCACCACAACTATAACGATAAAGACAAAGAGAAACAATATCATTGGAATCACTTGATTGGAATTATTGGAATTAACTTGATTGGATTATCGATTGGAAGCCAATCAGAATCCATCCTGCTGTAACGAGTATGAGAATTTAAAGCGGCAGACGCATGTGCGCTTAGAATAAACAGACAATATCGTTCGCTGGTGTGGACGCTAATATCGTTATCTTTATAGTTATTGTTCTTGGTGTGAACGGGGCTTAAATTGCCGTGAGCTCGTGATAGCAGGATTGATTCTGATTGACTGTCAATGTTTTTATCGTTCATCAGCTGGAAAAAATCGTTCTGAAAATTATTTCAACGATATCGTTTCTCTGTGCCTTTATCGTTAAAGTGTGGTGTGGACTCTGCTATTCTTTAATATTGAGAACGATTTTTAGAACTATATCTTTATCGTTATCTTTATAGTTATCGTGCTTGGTCTGAACAAGCCTTTATGGCGAGTCTATAACTTGTAGTTGTGAGATATAAACTGTTTAAGAAAAAATTCTTAATTATGAAATAAGTCTCATTTACCTTTTATATATATATATATTATTTTTTTATTCCTTGGCAGAAACAAGCTTCTATAGTTTCCTGAATATTCATAAAGTGTTAGATATAAAAACCAAAAAAAAAAAAATCAGTAGATTGTAGATAAATAAATGATACTTAGTTAAACTGTATTCTTCTGATGAAGAGCGATTTAGTGATCAGGACATTCCAGAACAAGTGTCTCGACTCACTTCCAGTCAAAAGGATTGTGGGATTTTATGACTAGTTACAGCAGTCTTTCAGACACACTCTGTAGTGTAGGGCATTCCCATTTCCGTCAGTCTTTGTCTCTTATAACTATGAGTTTTAAAAGTCATTGGTTGAGTGTGATATCTGCCAAAACCCTGTGATGACTGGTTGTGAAACCGTTTCGGCTCTGGGTTGTCATGGTAACAACACTGGTTGCCAGGGTGATGATTTCATTATCGGCATAAGGAAACAGTATGGTGAATTGGTGACCGGTTTAGCACTAGGGGTTTCATGGTATTAAGTTATATGACAGTGCAATTGGTTCTTAGGGTGACAGGAGTGCCTAGTTGTCAGGGCTTGATTGTGTTTTGATTGTCAGTGCAATTATTTCCTCTTGTCAGCTTGTGTGTGCGTGAAGACAGAATTCTGTGCACACTGCAGACATGTGCGATGTGGTGCTATGTTTGTTGACAACATGTGATTTCATTGAGGCAACCCCTGACCCCTGACTCACGGGGCAGTTTTGTTGCTGCCGTGTGTTTTGAGTTTGAGCTCCGTCAAGTTAATTCTTTGTCGTCTAATTTTTTTATCTTAAAATCAATTTTATACACCATCATTTTCGTTTCTATAACGTGTGAATATATCCCCTATCGTATTCTACAACAAAAACAATCAGAGCGCCTTGTTATCATGTTAAAAGCGCTATATAAATAAAGGTTACTTGACTTGACTTGACACAATCCCCATCCTCTGAGCTGTCGGCATGCTGAAACACTGCACTTTCTCTGAAGAAAAGAATGAGCAGTGAAAGCAGACGGAGTCAAGGGCATTCGACTTACACCCACATGTGTGACTCACAACTGTGCTATATTAAAAAAGATTGATCGGTAAAGGTTTGTTCTCATTGAGAAATATAGTTTGGACCAGACATGGTTGTGTAAGGCTGAAAATTATTTATTTATATATACATTTAAAAAACAAAACAATACTAGAAGAACCTACTGGCCTCACCTACTGACCAAATGCAAATGTTTTATTGAAAATGTAATCTGTTTAATGCAATCTACAAATCATCAAATACTGTGAATACCATGAATAATGAAATGTCTATATAATATGTTTTCTTTTATTAAAGTGCCCCTATTATGCCATTTTTACGGTTCCTAATATTGTTTTGGGAGTCTCCTACAATAGGATTACATGCATGCAAGGTCAAAAAACGCTTTCGTTTTCTCAAAATATGCATTTAATATCACCTCATTTTCCAGCGATTCTCAAACGATTTGTTCGACGCAGTTCAAAGATTCAGTCTCTCTAAACACCTCCTTTCCGTGAGCCTGCTCTGCTCTGATTGGTCAGATGGCCTAGTCTGTTGTGATTGGTCTACGGCATACAGATACGCCTATTTCAATAGTTCTGTACTTTGAACGCTCTATAGAAAATATAAACATCTATTATTTATCATACTTACAGGTTGTGATTCAGTGGAGCAGCTGGTCCAAATAAACAGGATACTGATCCATCTTTCAACAGCAAGCATTTTGTGAATCCTGCGTTGAACTCGCCGAGATTGGAGAAGCAGTCGTCAGTAGAATGACGTGTTTGTGGGCGGGGTATTTATCGTGCAATTTCAGATTTACAACTTTGCAGATCGTTTACATTCACATACAGCTACATTACACACTGCATGAAAGGCAATATTGGAAATGGCATAATAGGGGCACTTTAATTTGTAGGGCTTGTTTTTGCTAGGCTAATCATCAGGCCAATTTGAGACAATTAACTACTGCATTTCCTTCATTTATCATACAAATGAGCCATTAAAATTATTTAAAAAAGAAAAAAACATTAAAAATACTGCTTAGATACATTCATGATGTAATGAAGCCTTGTTTACTGAAATCATGTGACTTTGGCAGTTTGGTGCAGGCTTCAAATCACTGGTTCACGTAGGTTTAGAAGATTCACAAAGCAGTGGATCACTACTAAGGAGTTGCTAGTATGTTCGGAGTGGCTTGTAGGTGGTTGTCTATGTAGGTTCATACAGTCAGTGCGTTTTAACACATGTGACTCTCAAGTTGTCCCTTCCCATAAAAGATTACATACAATATTCGATTTGCAACTATATGTTCACACAGAACGTGTTTTTCCATTACACTGCGATATTTTCCAAACAAGTGCTAGACGGACGCATTTGACCGTTGATCTCATGCGCAACATGGCGTTCTAAAAATGCAGCATTTAAGTTAAAATAAGTCCAACTTTTAAAAAACTGTCTCGAGACCTTGCATTTTTCTCCCATTCCACTGCCCACATCTCGCGGTTTTCTTCGTTCTGTGTAAACCAGCCCTAACCGACTATCGCCTGTCACCAGTTTTTATTCCTCAGTGGAGTGTGAAGCATTTGCCAGCATCTTGCCAGCAAATTTTCACTAGTTTGACTGCAACTTCAAGGTATGGTAGGCGATTTTGGAGAGGCTATCAATAGCAATCTAGCTTTGAAAACATAAGTTCCCACCTTCCCTGCAAATCACTCTTCAAAGCCACGCCTCCTCCAAAACACATGAACATGCTCAGGCAGACCATAGGCTAACCAGTGACACGATGAGAGACTGTCAGATTAGCTCATGTCGTATTCACTGGTAAGAAAACATTACAGTACAAAGTGCATAATATTACAATAATATCACCTTCCATTCTCGCTCGGTTTGCAATAGCATAATGGAACGCACTGGTGACGTATCATGGTGCGCTGAGGTATGCAAATCGTAGCCCATGGTCCTACGTGTTCCACAGACAATATAAATAAATACATTTAGACCACTCAGTGATTGCTATCGGAATGTGAAGAGACTTTCAACCAGGATAGCAAAAAATATTTTTGACCAAATCACCTACCCTGCCTTTAAGTGACCACACATATGCAGCCTAACTGTAAAATGCAAGCCTATTAAGACCATGTAAGTCTGTGGGACTGTGTGTCCCTTTTTTTTTTAAAAACCATAAGTTGTGTCAACACACATTTCCTCAACAAACTGCACAATTTGATTCAGTTATGTGCTGAAGTTTACTTAGAGATTTGATTAGGGGTTTGTTCAAGTCCCTGTGAACGCAGTAGAGACGCAGCAATCTTCTGCTCCATCATCAGTGTTGAAATCTACTGTACAGCATGTTCACAGCAGAGCAGATGGGTGTTTTGTTGTTCGCCCACTGTGTTTTTATGCGTGATGAGTTTCCGTATGTGTTGTTTGGAAATGCTTTTTCAGAATTTCCTTTTTTATGTGTGTGTATGTTCAGCAAACCCTTTAAAGAAGATGAGGACCTCTTGGACATCAAAAATAATACCAACCTGCACAGTACCAAGGGTCATTGCCATAGCAACAGCCACTCCAAGAGGAATAAAGTCTCATCCAGAAGAAAACCCTCTTGACATGATATATGTAGGTCAGTTTTTATATCAATCTCTTTGTCAATGGCTTTCATACTTTTATACACCTAAACATTTTAGGAAGTTTGGTCAGGTGTCACTAGCAACTATAAATGTAAACAGTATAATTTTGAGTTGGAGGCTGGAAAAAAGATGACCCGTCCTGTCCAGTTGAGCAGTTCTGTATAACGAGTGGAAAATGGCCGCTCAGATGCTCCATCACTGTGGTGATCCAGGGGTGTGTGCTCTAAAAGAAATATATTCTTTTATGTTCCTCAGAAGAAAGAAACAGTTTTGGAACAACTTGAGAGTGAGTAATGATGACAGAATAAATTTTTTTGGGGTGAACAATTCCTTTAAATATGGTGTTAATGTGTGAAATGGAGCTACGCTCTTGTTAGCAGTTGAAAGGAATAGTTCTATCAAAAAAACATGGTATATATTCTCATGGTATAAAAGTTTAAAGATTTATACTCAATTTCTCTTCATCTCTTACATTTTCTTTTTCATTATTTTTTTCTAATTTTGTAGACATTTTGGCAGTATGAAGTCCAAGCATCCAGGTGGACATCTGGCTGTAGTTAAGGCTGGGTGAAATGTATTGATTGAAGTACACTGATGATTTACATAATAATAAATTAAGTGAAATTAAATTCTACTGTATAATTTCTTGATATTCACAAAAACGTACTCATTTTGTACTATGTTATTTGGTTTTAGATCAGATGTTAATACCATGGTATTTTATTCCAACAGTGGTAAATGAATATGGTAACCATTCAATACCATTGTTTTCAAAGTAAGAAAACAAATATGGCAGTACCATGGTACTGTTTGGTACTTTTTGTGTTCAGAAATTAATTTGACCAATTTTCAGAGAGCAGTTATTGGTCAATTAAATATATTAGGTTAAATTATATTAACCATAAAAGTTTTATGACTTTTTCAGGCATGGGGAATCACAATTTTAAAATTCCCATGACCGTGGAAGCACCATTCAATGCTGTAGTCTGCCTTTTCTAAGAAATTAAGTCTAAAACTGTTGCTATGTAACTGTGAATAGATGTAGCCTTGGCAACTAAAGAGACTCTTTATGTCTTTCTACAGAGTAATTGTTATTATTCATGATGAATAAGATGCTGTTCAAGGCTGTCCAGCACACGGCGCTGTGTCTGACGCTTTAAAATGCCACGGCGATCTTACCTCTCAATATTAGTTGATGTAGAAGTTGAGAGACTCGGGTGCGCCACGGGTTTTATTTAAAAATCATAAAGTTAAAGTGAAGCTTGATTGGATGTCAGATCCGCTGATTTTTCATATTAGGCTTTGATATTTGCTCACCATGTTTTTTGGATAACATACTTTTACCTCAAACGTTTTTACCTGAGAAAGTTTTTATCTGTCTACTTGATGTGGACATTTTGACCGTTGACTGAAAAACGGATTTTTTTTTAAATCGTAAAGCGCGCGATGCCTGAGGCTCTGGCTCGTGAGGAAGATACAGTGGCAGCGACGTTTCCGTCCTCGCACCGCGCGCCTGAGGTAAAGTGCGCGCACAGATGTCCTCAGAACCAAGTTTGAAATTTTTATCACATTTATCATAATTTCAAAATCTTTGTCGTTTTCACTTTCTTTATTTTTTTTAAACTACATTCCAAATTCCCTGTGAGAACGTGTTAGAGTAACAATATCTGTTGTAAATTTATTATGGTACATTTTTATATTGGTCGTTGGTAATGCAGTTTTTAAAATATAGTTATTTTATTATACCCTCAAAACGTCACAGGCTTTTCTTTAGAATATTTTTTTTCTGTGTCTTTTCTCTTTGTTAGTCCAAGATGTGGGGGCAGAGGGGTGGTCTTAAATGCGCAGGACCTCGAGATGACCGCTGGAGCATCTGTGGTTCCATCCCTTCAAACCTACTTCCGGTTCCGAGACCTGTTGCTAGGAGACCAGACATTTCATGATGACATGCATAGTGATTTTATTACCAGTGCTAGGTACTAACTGGTTACATCTGGATTAAGTAATTATATAACATTTTAAAATGCTCATAATCAGATTACAGGTACTTTTTATAGACTACATGATTACATAGTATTCACACAATGGCAGAAATTTATTTATGATTTATTGAGCCACCCTAATTATTTTTTTTTCTACCTTAAATTTTCTTTTTTTTTTTAATTCTACCACTTATATACATTTGGAAAGTCTTCCAGTTTTGTGGAACTGATCCAGCCACTAGTTCACATTCACAAACCCTGAACGAACGTAATGTTTAATTCATGTCATGATGTTGATAACAAAGAATGGCATAGATTTTCTTATAAGTTAGGTCAAAAGTAATTAAAAAGTAATCAGAATACATTACCTAATTTGTGTAATCCAATAAATTACCGTAATTTATAATCAGTAATGGACTACAATTTGTTAGTAATCTCTCCAGCACTGTTTATTACCCAGTTTTACCACTACTTCACCTGCAACGTCAAACCTGTTTCATTGAAGGCCAGCAGTCAGAATTACATCCAAAAGACCAGCAGATACAATGAAATAATGTTTGTTTAGCTTTAACCTGACAGACAATACAATGGGCGAAATAATACAAGAACGATAGGTTAGTCAACTCCATAGTAGCCTACTTAGACTCTCTGTGGTCATTAAAAATCCCAGGATGTCTTTCGAAAAGAGTAGAGGTGTGACCTCGGCATCCTGGCCAAATTTGCCCATTGGCCTCTGATCATCATGGCCTCCTAACCATCCCTATATCTGTCTCCTCTCCACCAATAAGCTGGTGTGTGGTGGGCGTTCTGGCGCACTATGGCTGCCGTCGCATCATCCAGGTGGATGCTGCACACTGGTGGTGGATGAGGAGATCCCCCCTGACAATGTAAAGCGCTTTGAGTGCCTAGAAAAGCGCTATATAAATGTAATGAATTATTATTATTATTATTATTACTTACCGACATCACAAAAAAAGATTAGAAGTTGAGGGCAGATGCACAATTCAGTTTTCACAATTTCAGTATTCAATGGAGGAGAGTAGTATGTCCGAATTCATCGTATTCGCAAAACAGTAGATGAAAAGTATCCGGATAGCCTACTAAGTGCGCATTCGTTGGACACTTACTATCCCATGAGGCCACTGGAGAGTACTTGTGAATGGTTGTGAAGTGAAGCAACTAACGCTGTAGATCACATGACCATAATCAACATGGCGGATGTGGTACGTCCGAATTTGATTCATATTACCCATATTCATACTACATATATAGAACATACTTTTTTAATGGTTGCAAAGTATATTCAAATGTAGCACCTGCTCAAACAGTATATGATTTCAGATGCACCGAGAGTGCTTGTATTGCATGTAAAGTAAGCAATTGCACTGCAACATGCTAAAAACATGTTGTAAAACCTTGCCAACCACCTAGAACGTTCTAGGATCATGGTGGTGAGTTTTGCATCAGCATACACCACAGAAAATATAAAAATCTAGTCATGTTTGCATGTTTTTTAACTGCTGAACAAGAGAACGACAACGTATTTTCTTGACTATTTGATTCTGGCAAATCTTGAATGTTTGAAGAAAAAGTCTTATCGTGTGAGTGTGTGGGTGCACACAGCCACATCTCTGCAGATCGACAGAAATAGCTTCTTGAGCAGGTTATTATCTGTAATTTCCTGAGAACAGGAGGGAGAGAGAGGGTGGGCACTGCGGAAAGGTGGACAGCGGGAATAAGCCAAAGAATTGCTCATTTGACTGACATTTAAATTGTCTATTGGTTTTGAGTTTGAGTTGCTCCTTCATTCAAAGTTCTCTTTGTAAACACATTGTGGTATCTCTACATACACTTGTGTGACTTTCCACCATCACAAAGACATACATGCTTGAGGCATGTTGCTATGACGACAGTCATTCATTATACAAAAACATGCATAAGCTTTATGCATTAACAGAATGCATATAATGGTAGGTTTGCCACAGCTGTTGTGCATGTCAAAAACGTCCAACTTATGCCTGTATTCAACAAAGAGATGCTAGTGAAACTACTATACAATTAAAGTACATTGAGACATACACGACAGAGAGAAACCAAGCAGAACTCTGGCAGTGAAGCGCACGCTTGCTCACCTGCAATCAAGAGCGTGTGGGTGGGTTATTTTGAACCGTGCCGCTATAGCCAGCTCAGATCTCCGCACATCCTCTGGGTTTTCTCTGTTATGGAAGAGAAGAATGCAGTGCCGTCCTGGGTTAACCCGGCTCTGGTCAACTGGAGGCTGGACTCTTTTGGTAGCGATGCCGGGCAGAGGTAGGATACGACGTCTCTAAGAGTCACTGCAGTCTGTGCATGTTTGAATAAGTGGAAACGTTCACTGAGTCTGGCTTATTTGCTGTTTTCCTGAATCTGGAACGCTGTAGTGGATTCCAGGTGCTGATGAGTGCTGCACTTTTCAGCTGTCAAAGTTTTTTAGTATTCTTTCTAAGATTAATTATTTGTCACTATTTCCAGTTTCACAGTGTTTATACATAAACCACGCTAAATACTATCACCCATGAATTTTCTAGCAGAAACATATGGAATATTTAGGACACGACATTGTGCCAGGGGTCGTAATGTTGATGGCTTCGTCTCACTTTATGACGGCAAATAAAACCACAGCTCCTGTGGTCTCCATGGGAACTGGCAGACACATCGCATCTCCAGTGAAGATGTCTGGGATTGTAATGTAGAGAATTGCCCTTAGTGCTGAACTATGTAAACAGAGTAAAACATGGTGCTGGAAAGAATAAAAAGAGTCTTCATGCGTCAAAACATCACTGATCAGTTTTACACCCACATGCACAGGAAAACTCACACATAACGGCACATATAGAGATGACATTATATAACATGATTTATGCATTGTAATCACTTACATCAATATCTACATGAGTGTTTGATGCATAGTGTGTCTGATTTTTAATAACATCAAGATTTCAGGTTCAAATGTGTGCATATTTCACCATTTTAATCAGATTTTGCTTTTACTACTTCATTTAAAATAGTACTAGTATATGCATGCATGATGATAATTATAAAGTAATTCACAAAATGCTGTTTAAAACAGTTTTAGATGGAGTTTAGCATGTCACACCACAGGACTTGTCAACTTTCTAAAAGTATTTCAACTACCCACATGCACGAATACACACTTTCACCCACACTGACTATAAGGCAGCACTGCTGGCAGATCCACCTTTACTTATGTAAAGCTTTCATGATAAAGCAAGCATTTCTTTTCCCACTTTTCTTTTCTCTCCTATTGTCTGCCTATATATTGCCAGTACAGTTGACTGAAACCATGTCTTTGACCTCATGATTTGTTGTGCTTTGTAAATAAAGTTATTACAGTGTCCCCAAAAGGTATTGGAACAGTTAAGTCACTTTAAAACCATGTGTCAATAGTTATGTTTCCATCCATGTATTTTTATGTAAATTTTGTAATATTGCATAACAAATACTGGATAGTAACAGCAAGATGCACATAAAATCTTAAAATATGCATAAAAAATTAATTGGAGGGATATTTTTTTTTTTATCTGTTAAGAAAACATACACATAAACTTAGATGGAAACATTTATCGAATAAGTTCCTGGATGAGCAACAAAAATGTGTCTTTGCCTCAACAGATCATGTGATTGGATAACTGACTAACCAGCAGACCAATATCCTTGCTCACCATCTAAAATATTATTTTAGTCATTCTAAAATGACTGAGCCAAAGTTTGTCGTCATAATTATTTGTTGTAATTTTCTCACACGAATGCATTCCCAAACAGAAGATAACATCGTTTGTCATTCGTTTCGTCAGCAGCGTTTATCTCAGCATTCATCTGCATGCTCTGAGGCGCAAGTAATTATGTAGGAAAAAAGAGGCTTCGCCCGGTGCAGCAATTCTTTATTATTTTATTACTGATACTTTGTTCTCTTGAACACATGGGATGGAAATGGTGCTGTATTCGCAAATGTTTTAAAACAAAATTCCAGTTTTTCCAAGTTTAATTAAGTTAATGTCACAATCATTCAGTTGTGATTTTAGTCAGTGATTTGTTGACTGGTTATTGGACATATATTTTTTTTCCCCTGCAGGGTCCATGTGGAGTTTTATGTGGATGAGAACACGTTTAAAGAGAGACTCAAACTTTTCTTTATCAAAAACCAAAGATCCAGTAAGTCTGCCTGAACTGTACATATTTACCTCTGAACCTTTAATCGTAACTTTTAACCTGTCATCTGTACGTCTATTTTATGGCCCGTTAATGCACTGACCTTTCACCTCCAGGTTTAAGGATCCGAATATTTAACTTCTGTCTGAAGCTTTTGACATGTGTTCTTTACATTATACGAGTCATGACAGACAATCCGGCCCAGCTCCGCCACACATGGTAAGAACTGTTGTTTTGAAGGGATAGTTCACCCAAAAATGAAAATTTGCTGTTAATTTACTCACCCTCGGGCCATCCAAAATGTAGGTGACTTTTTCTCTTCAGTAGAACAGTAAATAAGAATATTATCTGAAACGGTGGTCTTTGGTGAAATTTAATTACTTCAGTTTTGATAAAGATTTTTATCTTCAAGTGAGTGGCACTGCAATTGGCTCTATTTTTGCCCCGAATTATGCTAATTAATACAAAAAAAAAAATTATTGAGAAGGTATGTATATAATAACCTTTCTACAGGATGTTTCTAATATTATGATGTGTTACATCATTGATTGTGATTGGTAATGATGTATCATTGCAGTGATTGGTCATTTGTTGTTTTAAATGAGGTTCAGCCTGAATATTTTTTGTATACCTGATGAAGGTCATATGACCAAATGTTGTTAATAAAATATATATGTGCAAGTATTGATAGTGTGCGGGACTGTTGAGTTTTTTGTCCTTGGTCATTCATAAAATGCAAGTCAATGGCTACTGTCACTTGAGAGGAAAATACAGGCAAGACAAAATTAATACCCATGGCTCCTGGTGATATATTGAGGTCTTATGAAGTGAAACGATCAGTCTGTGCAAGAAAGTAAACATTATTTACAACATTATTACCTGTAATCCATAATTAATTTTGTCTTGCCTGTATATGCTTTTTTGACTCTCATGTGACAGCAGCCATTGACTTGCATCTTATGAATCACCAAGGGCCACAGTTTCAGCTAAAACTCTTCTCTAGTGTTCTACTGAAGATAAAAATCACCTACATCTCGGATGGCCTGAGGATGAGTAGTTTACAGCAAATTTTCATTTTTGGATGAACTATCTCTTTAATGTTTGCGAGTGTAAAATGGCTTATAGAGCATGATTACTGTAAGTAATTTTTGCTGGTATTGGAGAATATTTTTAATATTCAAAGAAAGTTAGTGAATCATTTCATATGCTGCAGTAAATTCCCCTATAGATTGATGTGTCACAGTAAGCGACCCACACCTCCTCTCTCTACAGCATCAACTGCAACAGCACCACGCAGACCAACGAGATCAACTGGTGAGACAAACCATCAGCGTCAATATGCAGATGTGATTTGGGGTTGATTTCATACTTCTAATTTATTCGCTCTAATCGGTCTCTTTCTCCCAGGGAGCTGATATTCTGGGTAGACAGAAAAGTACCAGCATGGGCCATTCAGGTGAGTCCAAAGAAAAGCAAACACTTTACACTTTGCAATAAGGTTTCATTTGTTAATATTAGTTAATTATATTGGTTAATATAAACAATACGTATACAGCATGTATTAATCATAGTTTATGTTAAGTCCAACATTTACTATTAAACTATTATTAAAATCAAAAGTTGTGTCTGTTTACATTAGTTAATGCTCTGTGAACTAACATGAACATTTTTATTAACTAACATTAACTAAGGTTAATAAATGTTAAAAAAAATATATAATGTTCATTGTTAGTTTATTTTATTTAATGTATTAACTAATGTTAACAAATGAGGCCTTATTGTAAAGCATTGCCATTTATATTTAAATGTAATTATTTAGCCTTCAAAACACTGCTTCATGAAGCTATGAAACATTTACAAATCTTTTGTTTTGAATCAGTGGTTCAGAATCAAACTGCCAGGTCATGTGATTTCAGCAAACAAGGCTTTGCTTCGAAAATATTTCAAGCCGTTACACTGGAAAAAAAAATTGGTGTAGAAACAATTTCCACTTAGAAATTGCCAGTAAATTTCACAAATAATTACATAGAAATGGCAAGTAACACATTGAATTAAACATGAAATTTTGTAGCTGAAAGACTGAATTTTTTTTTTTTGTAAAACATACTCCAAATAATCTTTATTTATAAATTAAAAAAATGATCTAGTGAACCCACGAATGAGTGTCTAATGGTTTTAACTGATCTCAGGTCAGTTTTATAATATAGGTTCATTTTAATTAAGTTAATGAATTTTAATTTTAAGGAGAATGATACTTAATTGCTTTTAATTGAACTAGTTTAACAAGTACTGCCTAATAACACACAAAACAAAGACTACAAATTAATAAAACACACATTTTACAGAACCTTCATATTTAATGCTATTGAATTATTTGTAGATTACATTTAAAGGGAGATTACACTTTTATGTCAACATTTGCTATTGGTTTGTTAAAGCAGCACTATGTAACTTTTGGCACTCTAGCGGTTAATAAACAGAACTGCACACATCCCGCGGAAGAACATTCCAACCAGAGCTACTTCTCTAAGTTTATGTCTATGGCGATTCACGCAGGTATGTGTTACTCCGCAGCGGTGACGACCCGACCAGGCTACAATAGTCCAAATATAAGTACTTATTATAAGTGTACCGTAGTGATTCGGAATAAGACAAAAAAGTGATTCGGTATAAAGACAAAAAATAGTGCTGCTTTTAAAGGTGTCATACCAATTTTTGTTGCATAATTTTGACCAGCAGGTGGCACCAGCCTGTAGTGTTTCACATTATAAAGCATGTGCACTACTCAGGATAGCTCTTGAAATTCAGTACTGCAGTTATTTTTGGCTTCTGTATAGTAAAATACTTGTGTTTTTCATCTAAATGAGTAAGTGTAATGTCCTGTGAGATGAAATTTCGCTCTTGGCTGTTTGTTTCTGCACATTTTTTTCCTCAGGTGATTGTAGCATCCATCAGTTTCATGGAGGCCATGTTGCTAATGTACCTCAGCTACAAGGTGAGTTTGTGCATATGTGCAATGTGTGAACGTGTTTATTGATTTTTCACACTCAGTTTGTTCTGAATCTGAGACTAGAAGTGTCTAGTTACTGCTGTTTGTTTGACACAGCACTGTAAAACCACAACTACTGGTTCCTGATGTTCCAGACAGATTGTTTCTGAGTGCATGTGTTTTTTCAGGGTAATATATGGGAGCAGATATTTCCGGTGTTTTTCCTGTTGGAGATGCTAAATACTGTCCCTTTCATCATAACGGTAAGAACGAAGCATCTTCAGAAGCATCCCAAAGTACATCTGATAATGAAGTCTGACCCGTTTGACTCTTCCTCTGTGTCAGATCTTCTGGCCTCCCCTCAGAAACCTGTTTATCCCTGTGTTTCTCAACTGCTGGCTGGCCAAGTGTGCTCTGGAGAGCATGATAGTGAGTTTTAACCATTCCCAAATGAACCCACACCAGTGTCTATGCAGTGCTGTACAGAAACCAGACGATATGTGTGTGTTACAGAATGATCTGCACCGGGCCATTCAGAGAACACACTCTGCCATGTTCAACCAGGTCCTCATTCTTATCTGCACTCTCTTATGTCTCGTTTTCACTGGGTAAGAATCATTTTTATCTGGTTTAGGGCTGGGTGATATATCCAAAAATGTATATAATGATATTCTTTACATTTTTGGTCAATCAATATGCACATTTTTCAATTTAAAATATGGTAATTAAACATGTTTAAATCTCATTTACTTCATGTTTAAAATCCAAACAAGAAATAAAGCTGCTTTAGTTTTAGAAAACAAGTATTTGCAAACTTCTCCATTCACCAATTCATGTTACTGGAGACTTTTTGATCAAGATTGGTTGTTATTTTTTATTATGAATTTAGTTTTGTTTTTATATACCGTCTTCTTCAGCACATGCCTTTTTATTTTGTTATTATTGTATTTTTAATGTAATTGTATTTTTGTATTAATAATTACATTTGTTATTTTTTATTAGAAATTTAGTTTTATATTTACTGTCTCAGCACACATCATTTTATAGTAAAGATTTTGTAATTTTTGTATTTTATTTGTTTGATTAACTTTTTTTGTTAATAGCTGAATTTGTTATTTTTTATTAACAATTTTGCTTTTATCTACTGTAAATAGTTTTTTATTTAATTTTATTATTATGTGAAATTGCTTTATATTAAAATTAAGTTTTTTTTATTTACTGTCTCTTTCAGCAAATTATTTTATTGTCAATATAATTTTAATTTAATTTAATTTAATTTTTCTTATTAATATTTGAAATTATTTTTATTCAGTGTAATTTTTATTTACTTATTTATTTACTTATATAAATTGTATTTGTATGATTTAATTTTTTATTAAAAATGACATCTTTTATTTTTTTAATGTATTTTATTTACAAAATAAATTGAGTTTAATTTTGAGAATTTATTCATTCAGTTACATAGCTTCTATTGACAGCAGCAGTTCAAGCGCTAGCAGAAAAGCTGGCAACAGCATCTAAGGAGGGCGGAGCTTAAAGACCAGCCCCTCCCTGCCATGTAACTTGTAAAACCACAATAAAAAAATATATATTTCTGCCGATTTTATTGCTTCAACGGGTATATCACCCACCTCTACCTATCACATCTGCTTCTTCTTCTTCTCTGTCTGTCATCACCTACACTAAAGTCTTTCTGTCTCTTTCAGCACATGTGGTATCCAGCATTTAGAGCGTGCTGGTAAGAAGAGTCTGTCTCTCTTTAACGCTTTGTATTTTTGCATCGTGACCTTCTCTACGGTGGGCTTCAGCGATGTGACACCACAGATCTGGCCGTCTCAGCTGCTGGTGGTGGTGATGATCTGTGTGGCCCTGGTGGTGCTGCCTCTACAGGTCAGAGGAATCAAGCACTTTTTTACATTTATCAAAACAATGATAATTAAACACTATTTAAATCCACTCGCCTTCATTTTTTCAAATCCAAACAAGAAATAAAACTTCTCTAGTTTCAGAAAAACAAGTATTTGCAAACCGCTTACTGGAGACTTTTTCAAGTCAAGATAGTCATTTTATTGTTTGATAATTTATATTGTTTTAAAATGTAATTTCAGTTTGTCATTTCTTATTTTTTTTATTAAAAATATATATTTTTTTTATAGTCTATCTACTCAAATACTGACTTGACTATGAGCACAGCAAATTATCTAAGCATGTTTTTTACTCACCTAATTTTAAAATAATGTAAAGATTATTTTAGTATTTTTTAATTGTTATTTTTATTATTATAACAGATGAATTTATTTTCTTTATTAAAAGTTACATTTTATTTACTGTCTTTTTCAGAACATGAAAAACATCAAGATTATTTTTCTTTTTTATTGTATTTGTTTGATTTAATTGTATTTTTATTAATAATTGAATTTTTATAATTGAGTTTTTTTATTTACTTTAAGTATTTTTTTCTTTCACTTTTAAAAACAAAACAAGAAATAAAGCTTCTGTAGTTTCATAAAAACAAGTATTTGCAAACCACTCCATTCACCAATTTCATTTTTTTCAAGTCAATATTGCCATTTTATTGTTAAGATAATTTTTTAAAAATTGTATTTGTTTAATTTAATTTAAGTTTTTATTAATAATTAAATGTATTTCACATTAAAAGTTTAGTTTTTTATTCTCTTTTTTAGCACATGCCATTTTATCATCAAAATGATTTTTCTTTTTTTCTTTTTTCTTTTTTTTATTATTATTATTATTATTTATTTATTTTTTTAATTATTATTATTTGAATTAATTCAAAAACTTGTTTTATTTATTGTCATTAATTAATTAATTAATTGTATTTTGAGTCTGTCTACTCAAATACTGACTTGGCTATGCCAATGATCTTTCAAAGTATTTTTTGTTTTTATCATGTGTCTTTTTATTCTTCCCTGGCTGTAGTTTGAGGAGTTGATCTAACTGTGGATGGAAAGGCAGAAATCCGGAGGAAACTACAGCAGACATCGAGCTCAGACAGAGAGACATGTGGTCTTATGTGTCAGTACTCTCAAAATCGGCCTACTCATGGACTTTCTCAACGAATTCTACGCTCATTTTTATTCTTCCCTGGCTGTAGTTTGAGGAGTTGATCTATCTGTGGATGGAAAGGCAGAAATCCAGAGGAAACTACAGCAGACATCGAGCTCAGACAGAGAGACATGTGGTCTTATGTGTCAGTACTCTCAAAATCGGCCTACTCATGTACTTTCTCAACGAATTCTACGCTCACCCACACACACAGGTGTGTATTCTGTCTGTGTGTATTTAATCAGTTCAGAATGACTTTTCCATCCATCTTGTCTGATGTTTACTGTATCTTGTTCTAGTTTGATCGCATGTTGTTGTGTTTGTGCATGTTTAGGATTATTACGTGGTCATCTTGTGTCCATGTGAGGTGGATGTCCAGGTGAGGAGGATTTTGCAGATCCCACTGTGGTCGCAGAGGGTCATCTACCTTCAAGGCTCTGCCCTCAAAAACCAGGATTTACTCAGAGCCAAGTGAGTGACAGCCTCACTGCCCAATCACAGCATTTGCCTATGCATACGTGGATTTGCATATGGTCTTATTTGTTTTTCATAGGGTTGCAACAACTAATGGATAAAATGTATTAAAAACTGATCATTGGTCGGTAGTAGTTGATTCTGTGCTCTTATATACTTGTATTCCAAGTCTGTCCCCACAGAATTTATCTCACTTTTTGTTTTATACAATACAGTTTTCTGATTGTTCGAAGGAGAGCGAGATGTGCAATAGCATGAATTTTGGCTTCTGTGATTGGTCGCTTTTGTTCTGTAGGATGGATGATGCAGAAGCATGTTTCATTCTTAGCAGCAGGAATGAAGCTGATCGCATGGCAGCAGTGAGTGTTCACATAAATCACTAACCTTTTATTTAGCATTCATGTGTATTAGTAAAGCTATACATATCAGTATTTTTTAAATAAAAAGATGTCATACAGATTATAATATTACACTAGAATACCTAGATTTAGGGCTGCACGATTAATCGAATGTGATTATCATGCGCATCTCGTCAATAAAGCCGGTTCTGTGATTAGTAGTAAATCTCCAGCACGTGCTTTCAGATGGAGCGGCATTTACTACACAGAGCCGTAGTTCACTGACCAGCTACGCAAAATCGCATTCATAATCGCAGACGATTTAAAGGTATACTTTATTATAATAAACATTATAATAAGACGAACTCAGATGAACCATATATTGTCGCAGTCATGTGTTTATTAGTCACGTTGAATTAGTCAAAGCAGTTAAATCTTCTGTTTATTCAGCAATCGCTTTAGGGATTTCCTGGGTTTCTTCAGCAGGGCGTATTTGAAGTTTCAGCGCGAGAGCGCCCTCTGGCCTTCGGATGGAGATTTACTGCTCATCACAGAACCGTGCTTCACTGAAAGATGCGCATGACAATGGCAGCTTCTGCCAAATCGTGATTTATCACCTTTGCGATTTAATTTTCGATTAATTGTGCAGCCCTAGAATAATATCTCAGAATTTGCATCCGATCTTATGTCATGTGAAGAGCAGAGCAGTGTGTTTTCTAGGGATGTAACAGATTTTTTACCAATTATCACAAACAGAATATTTCATTAAACAATCCAATACACAATAAAAAACAAAAACAGAAAAGAAAGATGCAGAAAGAAAGAAAAAATAAAGTGCACACAACATAATCTACAATAACTAAATAAATAAAATTACTAATTTAACAACATTAAAGTACAGTCAGATGGTATCATTTGTGTTACGCATTCAATCCAGTCAGTTTATCAAATGTATATACAGAGGTAATAAACATATTGACTGGTATTGATTTATTGACAGGATCACCAGACTATTCTGAGGGCTTGGGCTGTGAAAGACTTCGCTCCGAACTGCCCTCTTTACGTCCAGATTCTCAAACCCGAAAACAAATTCCATGTTAAGTTTGCCGGTACTAATTTGCCTTTATTTCCACATTCTTTTTCTGAATATTGCTCACTCTTTCTGCATTATGTATTTCTTTTCTCCTTACTTTCATTCTCTATATCATTTGAAGCCCTTGGATGACTCATATTCGTAATCGTCAGCCATCTTGGCTCTGAGCAGAATGCCTGTTTCTTCCTGCAGATCATGTAGTGTGTGAAGAAGAGTTCAAATATGCCATGTTGGCTCTGAACTGTCTGTGTCCGGCCACCTCTACGCTGATCACTTTACTGGTCCACACATCTCGCGGACAGTGAGTCGCCACTCTCTTATCGCGCTTAAAAGTGAAGTGTGTTATTTCTGTGCTAAGAATATTGACTGTTTTCAGACAGGTTTCCCAAACACACCTGTAGTCATGACCTTGTTTTTTTCAGCACGTCTTTTTATTGTCAGAATATTTTGATATTTTTTAAATTGTATTTGTTTAATTTTATTTTTTATAAAAAAAAATATTTTTATTTACTAAATGAATAGAGTTTTATTTTAAGAATTAGTTTACTTAATTTTATAACTTCCCTGGTAATACCATGTTTTTTTAAACACTATCTTGAAAACTTGGGGTCAAATTTTGGGGTTACGTTTTTTTGTTGTTGTTGATCCGATTGTTTTTTTGTTTTACTCAGTAAAGATGCATTAAATTGATCAAAAGTGACAGTAAAGACATTTATATTGTTGAAAAATATTTATATTTAGAATGATTTCTGAAGGATCATGTGACACTGAAGACTGGAGTAATGATGCTGAAAATTCAGCTTTGATCACAGGAATAAATTACATTTTAAAATATATTCAAATAGAAAACAGCTTATTTAAACAGCAAAAAATATTTCACAGTATTACCAGTTTTACTGTATTTTCATTAAATAAATGCAGTCTTGGTAAGCTAAAGAGTCTTCCTTCAAAAACTTTTTAAAAATGTTACCAACCCCAAACTTTTGAACACTAGTCTCGTTATAATCAAGTTCTGTTAAACCTGCAATTAGTATATCTTAGCCTATGTTTGATAAATTCACCTGACAAATGAAAATTTAATGGAAAAATAGTTCAGTAACATGTTAAATCCTTTTCAGAGAAGGCCAGCAGTCTCCAGAGCAGTGGCAGAGGATGTACGGCCGTTGCTCGGGTAATGAGGTGTATCATATCCGTCTGGGTGACAGCATGTTCTTCAGAGAGTACAACAGCAAAAGCTTCACCTACGCGGCCTTTCACGCTCACAAGAAGTAGGTTTATACTTTTTTTGAAACATATTAAATGTGTTTACACTTGTGCTGTCAGGCTATTTTGATTTGTTTGGGTGTGTAGATACGGTGTGTGTCTGATTGGTGTGAAGAGAGAAGATAACAAAAGCATCTTGTTGAACCCTGGACCGCACCACATCATGTCTGCCAGCGACACCTGTTATTACATCAACATCACAAAGGAGGAAAACTCTGCCTTCATCTTTAGACAGGAAGAAGATCAGGGAAAGGGGCGGGGCCACTGTGACATTTTAAATCTGGCCTGCCTGTTCATAGCATCATCGCTAGCATGGGTGAGCGAGAACGGATAGAAGAGAGACAGGAGGTTGTCAGAGGTCGGTTTATAACCGTTTGATTGTTTTTAGGAACAGTTGCCATGGATTTTCAGACCAGTCCCACTGAGAGTGCTGTCAAACTGGCTCCGCCTCCGGAGAACGAACAAGGAAGCCGCCGCCCAAGCATAGCGCCCGTTCTGGAGCTCGCTGACTCCGCCTCCTTGCTGCCATGTGATCTGCTCAGTGACCAATCAGAGGATGAGGCCGGACAGTCAGATGAAGATGTAACAGTTAATGAGTGAGTTAGCTCCTAATTCAGATTCAAAGGGGTGTTGTGGTTTATCTCAACTTCACAAGCAAAGTAAGTGTATAAGGTTTTTTAAGAATATGTTATAACCGTTTGATTGTTTTTAGGAACGGTTGCCATGGATTTTCAGACCAGTCCCACTGAGAGTGCTGTCAAACTGGTTCCGCCTCCGGAGAACGAACAAGGAAGCCGCCGCCCAAGCATAGCGCCCGTTCTGGAGCTCGCTGACTCCGCCTCCTTGCTGCCATGTGATCTGCTCAGTGACCAATCAGAGGATGAGGCCGGACAGTCAGATGAAGATGTAACAGTTAATGAGTGAGTTAGCTCCTAATTCAGATTCAAAGGGGTGTTGTGGTTTATCTCAACTTCACAAGCAAAGTAAGTGTATAAGGTTTTTTAAGAATATGATTTATGAAACCGAAAGGGAAAAGGGTAATTTTATGGTGTTTTTTGTCCATTGTTTTTGAGTTTTGGCAGCCACTGATGACTGTTGGCTGTCAGTTAAGAGTAGGGTTGCACAATTAACCGAAATAAAACTGAAATCATTTAATGTTTAAAAAATGAAGAAATGAAGACTTCAAATTTTGCAGTGGTATTGTAAAAGAAAATGCTAGATTTTTTTATTTTACTGTAAAATATGATGATAGTAATCTTTTTTATTTTTGTTTAATATTTTTTTACTTTTAGTAATAATAATCATAATAAAATAAGAAAAATAAAATAATTATTTTACAGTACAGTAAGAGTAATAATAGTTATCTTATTTAGTTACATTTTTTGTGGTTGTATTTATATAATATTAATATACATTTAGTTATATTGATATGTTTTTTTATTATTATTAATAATAATAATAATTTTATCTTAAAGTACAATAATTGTACAGTACTCATTTTACAGTATAATAAGAGTAATAATTATTTAATATTTAAAATGATTATTTATTTATTTATTTTATAGTCATATTAATAATTCATTTATTGTACATATTGATATATAATCACAGAATGTTTGGCCCAATTGTGCAGCCCAACAAACATGAAAATCTGGAGTTTATTTCTGTTTTCAAAAATCACATTTTAAAGGGGTCATACGATGCTGCTGAAAAGAACATTATTTTGTGTATTTGGTGTAATGAAATGTGTTTATGCGGTTTAAGGTTCAATGCGTTATGCAAATCTTCCCACATAGTTATGTAGACATGTGGTAGCGTGTTAGAACGAGTCGTTTTAGGTAGGTGTGGCTGACTCTTAACTTTTATAAAGAATATCTCTTTGGATTTGAGACTTTAGTCTTTGCAACTTTACAGATCTTCTTTATGCACCAAGAGCTTGTAACACTCCAAAGAGAAAGGAAAAATTGAAATCGCATCATATGACCCCTTTAAATCGCAACATGCAAATCTGGAGTTTATTTTTCTTTCCAAAAATCACATTTTGAATCGCTGTATGGTTTTTTCATCAGACAAAATCACGGTCCTGTATCAGAGCATGTGCACATTCATCAAATTTTCTCCTTTTGTGTTCCACTGAAGAAGCGAAATGAAGCAAATGTTGATGTTTTTATGCAAACTAACCTGTTAGAGTGCATTTTCATATTAATTTCCTCAGATTTGTGAAAGGATACCCCCCAAACTCTCCATACATTGGGAGCTCCCCGACCCTTTGCCATCTCCTGCCCCAGAAAGCCCATTTCTGCTGTTTACGGCTTGATCAGGTGAGCACCAGCCTCCATGTGGTACGAATGTCGTCCAAATGTTGTATTCGCGTAATATGCATTGCACTGGACCACATCTGCATGTCATATTTGCTCCTCTAGAGCTGTGAGCATGTTTCCTTTGAAGACGCAAAAGCGTATGGCTTCAAAAACAAGCTAATCATTGTTTCTGCTGAGACGGCTGGAAATGGCCTTTACAACTTCATAGTGCCTTTAAGAGCCTATTACAGACCCAGACGGGAACTCAACCCTATAGTCCTGCTGCTAGACAACCTGTAAGCATATGCACACCCAGACCAACACATTCACCTCATGTGAGTTTCAATAGTGTTAGTAATGTTTTTCTACTTCCTGCAGACCTGATGACCACTTCCTTGAGGCCATTTCCTGCTTCCCAATGGTGTATTATATGGGTGGCACCATTGACAAGTACAGTTAGACCAAAAGAGTTCTCTTTGACTAGGGCTGCACGATTTGCAAAAAAATTGTGATTCTTTAATAAAAATTTCAGTTGCGATTAAACATGGCATTTACATGAAGAAAAGAGATGCACAATTTGGCCAAAATTGTTGCAATTATATATCAGTATAATAATAATAAACATAATATAATGATGATAATTATTATTACTATTAAACAAAAATAATAAATATTACTATTGTAATATTTCACTGTTAAAAAAAAAAAAGTATATAAATTAAAATAATGCATGGTGCATATATTTATTCAATTAAACCATGCACAATTTGGTGAAAAAATGTAGATTTTTCTAATAAAATTGTGATTGTGATTTAAAACGTGTTTTATATTTTAAAAAGGGCTGCACAATTTGGCCAATTGCTTTGTGATTGTGTATCACTATATAATATATATATATATAATTACATTCATATTTGATAAATAAATAATATAAATAAGTAATTAATATAATATATGATAATAATTATTATTAAAAAATATGTTATTATTGTTATATTTCACTGTTAAACAAAAAATTGTATTTAAGAAAAAATAATATAATAACAATTTTCAGTGCATATATTTAACAGCCACAGCCTTTGTGATTTCATAATTGCAATCATATCATGATTTTTTATTTTTTTTAATTTAAATTAATCGTATAGCCCTATCTTTGACAGCCAATTCAAATATATCCCTCTAGATGTTAATATCTCTGATTGGATGTTTGTGTGATTGACAGTTTGGACAGCCTATTGCAGTGTGGCATTCTGTATGCTGATAATCTAGTGGTGGTGGATAAAGAAAGCACTATGAGTGCAGAGGAGGACTATATGGCTGATGCTAAAACCATTGTCAACGTGCAGACCATGTTCAGGTGAGACTAGAACCAATGACCTGCAATCTGTGAGTAGAAATTTCAGTATCACCAGGGAATGTATGAACTAATAACATGCTTACATTGAATGCAAGGTAAGTTGTTTTGGATAAATGCGTTTGCCAAATGCATAAATGCAAATATAAATCTTATAATAGTCTAATTTTCTCTGTCTGAGTCTCTCCAGGTTGTTTCCAAGTCTCAGTATAATCACAGAACTGACTCACCCATCAAACATGAGATTCATGCAGTTCAGAGTGAAGGACTGTTACTCTCTTGCCCTGTCCAAACTAGAGAAGGTGAGAGATGGAGAGAGGAGAGCACATTTATGTTGCATTTATTTATGGAATACAGTAGTTCCCTTTCATGGGAACTTCGAACTGCGTCCTCTAGGGGTCGCTATGGGGAACGCCTCGTCGTGACC
>NW_015555881.1:1247119-1247314 GCF_001515605.1 Sinocyclocheilus anshuiensis
TATCCATCTATATCTATCTATCTATCTAGCTATCTATCTATCTGTCTGTCTGTCTGTCTGTATATCTATCCGTCTGTCTGTCTGTCCGTCCGTCCGTCTGTCTGTATATCTATCCGTCTATCTGTCCGTCTGTCTGTCCGTCTGTCTGTCTGTCTGTCTATCTATCTATCTATCTGTCTATCTATCTATCTATCT
>NW_015555881.1:1247815-1251700 GCF_001515605.1 Sinocyclocheilus anshuiensis
TCTGTCTGTGTATCTATCCGTCTGTCTGTCTCTGTCTGTCTGTCTATCTATCTATCTGTCTGTCTGTCTGTCTGTCTGTCTGTCTGTCTGTCTGTCCGTCCGTCCGTCCGTCCGTCCGTCTGTCCGTTTGTCTGTCGATCAGTACTTCTGTGGTCAGTCTCTGCTAACATAATATTATTTTCTTTTCCATGGCGGCGCTATTAATATTTCCCATTGTATTTTGTGTTTCCATGGTTACGGTTGCCTCCAGTTTCAAGGTTCCGTCAGCATTGAGGGGTTAAACGACACCAGGGAGAAGTGGGAGGAGTCAAAGATCCTCACCCGGAGCTCTTCCAGCAGTGACCAATCAGAGCACCCACTCCTGAGAAAGAAGAGCTTGCATTGGACGAGGCGTCTCAGTAGGCGGAGCGTGAAGAGGAGCGACTCCTCCCTAAGCTCCATCCACCAGCGTCTGGGCGTGTTATGCCACTCGGAAAGGGAGGAGCTTACAGAACTCGTCAGGAACCGCATGCAGCACTTGGGCCTGCACACGGCTGGATATAGTAAACCACGCCTCTTACCTCATTAATAATATTAATATGTATAATATTTTTATGCTTAATTAAAGAATTTTGGTTTGTGGAACATAACGGGAAGATCATGTTTGTTTTGATATGGTTAGGAGGCTGTAACCACCATAACCCTTCTCTTTCACAAATTCCTGACGGATAAAATCAGCTCCTGTCCTACATTTCTCTCAGATCAAGTTCACTTGAAAATTTATATCAGATTATGGAATTAAAAAGGGTTGTGAACACTGATTTATGTTGAATCCTGAATATGTGGTTACATTCTTGGTCAGAAGAACCTTTGTTTGATCAGAAATTATACTTCCAGATAATTTTGATCAGAAATATTTCTCTCTTCCTCTTTTTTATTCTGACTTTCGTCTCTTATAGAGGATGTCACAAATCTAACGGCCAGTGATGTGATGAACCGAGTTAATTTGGGGTATTTGCAAGGTAAACACCCTCTACTATAGTGTTGCCATGAATAGTTTGCTCCTGGGGTTTATTTATTCTTTTCATAGTATTCTATCCACATGTATTGAGAGTTATATAGAAGACAAGACAGGAAATTATAGGGAGGAGATGATGCAAGCCAGATTCCGTGGCATTTTTAGATTTTAAAGAACTTAATTTTAATCCATTATAATTCCCAGTCAATGTTTTTCAATTGAATTTCATGCTACATAGCACATAACAAATTATAACACCTTATACTGTAGCCTAAAGTTTCTTATCTAGATGTTAAAGTGCTTCGTCTTTTCCTGTGGAACATTAACCACGCCCATATTGTTTGAGTGACAGATGTGTCCACCAATCTCTGTTGCAGATGAGTTGAATGACCAGCAGAACTCCATCTCATATGTGCTGATAAACCCCACCCCCCAAAACACTGCTGCAGCTCAGTGATGTTGTGTATGTATCACATCCTGACAGATACACATATACACACATTTATTTCTTTAATTGGTGTTATTCTTAAACTAATTGTAGGCACTATTCAGAAATATTCAGATACTTTTTTGGCCTACTTTATCATCGTAACAGTATTCTTTTTGGTAGCTAGAACAATATTAAGTCATTTTCTGTAATTAAAATGAAGCTGAAATAAAATAAAATATTTAAACATAAACCAGTGTTATTATAGTAAACTAAAAGTGAAACTAAAATTAAAAACACTGAAACTAAAATAAAAAAATCTTTACTTGAAATAAACATTAACTGAAATAAATTATAAAAAAGACTTATTTCAGTTAGTTGCCAATCCATTTCTCATTTTAATTTAATTTAGTATTTTATTTTAATTCAGTTTAACTTGATGTACTATAGTAACTAAAACTAAAACTGAAATAAAAGTTAATAAAAACTATATAGACATATAAAATACAAAAACTACTAAAAATGACAGAAACACACAAGAAAATTGCTAAAATTTTAAAATAACAAAAATCTAAAATTAACTTAAATGAAAAACCTATTAATAATAATAATAATAATAATAATAACTTTATATATAATGTTATAATATAATATATAATATTATCTCAATGATACTAACATAACACTGACATAAACATCAATATTAAGTATTAAAACTTTAACAAAAATGAGAAATGCTGATAAATCAAGTACTAAAATGACTACAACTACAACTAAAATAAAAATAAATTAAATCTATATAGAAATATAAAAAAGCCCATAAAACTAATAAAATGTCAAAAGCATGTAACAAAAACTAAAATTAAAATTAAAACTGAAAATATAAAAATATAAAGTTGATTAAATATAGTGTATTATTATATACTACAATAGTATATAAATAATACTAAAATAACACTGTACTGTAAACATCCCTACTGTCATACTAGAGATTTTAGTCATACCAAACTGCAATTATTATTAATCGTATTTGTCTTTTTTGTAGATTTTAATCAATGTTAGGGTTTAGAGTTTTAGATTTGATTTAATTGGCATTTTTAAAGACATTATTTAGTCATGCATCTGTTTTTCTCAGGAAGACCACCCAAAAAATCCACAAAATGTAGGCCATTCCAGGTTTTACTGTTTCTGTAGGGACATTTGTTCATATTTATGTGTGTTTGCAGGTGTGTGTCAGGTTTAAGCAACTTTGTGGTGACATTTGTCCCTCAAGTAGTTTGCTGTAAAGACAGCAAAACCTGATGCACACACTTGTACTCAGACATATGCATGCACACAAACATCTGTGTCAAGAATCACACTGTCAGAGTAAAGCCTCAAACATGAAACATGCTCATTGTGTTCTGCAGGTTCCTGATCCGTCCGGATCCACTGGCACACGTAGCCGAAGCACCGCCTGTACAAACCCGCTGGTGCCGGTCCACGACTGACACACCAGAACTCAACAAGATTTAACCGGTCAGAACTACATCAAAAAACCATGCCAAAAGCCATGATAGAATTGGACTATAAAGAACTGTCGGCACTTTAAACTTTTCATATAAGCTCTTGCTCTTAGATTCATCAGTGGTATTATGGTCTGAACACTGCATTTAATACAAATAGCTTTGTGAAATATTGTGCGGTGAAGTCAAAGTTCATGTTCCATCAGAGAAGAGGGTTATTTATCCAGTGCAGTAACAAACCCTCAGATCACACAGATTGTCCTGTTGTAGATCAGACACTAGAGGGCGATAAAGTTAGCATAAAAACTGATTGCAGTCATGCAAATGACTTTGTAATTTGGATAATCATGTTTTTGCTGTTGTAATGCAGGCATGCATTTCTCATTTCGTTTTCGTGTTTGTTTATTGCCTTACCGTGTTCTGCATTAAGGAAGATCACAAACAGATTACTTAATTCTGTACAGCGGCCACAAAAAGTATTTAAAATATCTGAATGTCATTGCATTAGATAAAATATCAAAGTAGCATTTATTTTAAAGAAAAGTACACCAGTTGATTCAAAGACAAAAACTTAAAGGAATAGTTCACCTAAAAATTAAAATTTGCTGACAATGTCCTCACCCTCAGGCCATCAAAAAATGTAGATGAGTTTGTTTCTTCATCAGATTTGGAGAAATGTAGCATTGCATCACTTGCTCAGCAATGGATGCTCTGCAGTGAATGGGTGCCGTCAGAATGAGAGTCCAAACAGCTGATAAAAACATCACAATAATTCACACCACTCCAGTCCATCAGTTAATAACTTGTGAAGCATGCTACATTGGTGAGGCAGTGATGGAATGCTACATTTCTCCAAATCTGATGAAGAAACAAACTCATCTGCATCTTGGATGGCCTGAGGGTGAGTACATTTTCAGCAAATTTTAATTTTTGGGTGAACTACTCCTTTAAGTGTC
>NW_015555881.1:1251773-1252509 GCF_001515605.1 Sinocyclocheilus anshuiensis
AGGTTTGTTTTGGGGGGGGGGGGGGTCACTGTATTGCATATGACCTCCATTCTAGTCATTATTATTGCTGTGCACGTTTGGTTAGTTTTCAATTAGACTAAGTTGTCCACATACCAGTAATAATGAAATGTGCAACGTGTTGATATTGTAATTATAATGTACAATGTATTTATACAGAACGTAATTTGTACGTCAGATATTTTTGTGATTTTGGTGCCTTTTGAAATTAAAGTGTTTAATGCATGTTGTTTTAGGTTGTGTGTGTGTGTGTGTGTGTGTGTGTGTGTGAGAGAGAGAACATTTAATAGTGCTGTGAGGTGTGTCCATTTGGAAGTACAACTCATGATCATGTGAGAGTGGGAATACGAGCGAGTGCCAGCAGTGTGGGGTACACACACACACACTGCTGAGAGAGGCAGTTTCGGTCGACAGGTCTGAGCAAGAGGGCGAGACTGGGAGGCGTGTGAACGGCAAGGTGTGTGTGAGGAAAAATTAATGGAAAAGAGTGTGTTATTATTATTTTTTTAAGAGTGATGAATTATTGTACTTAAGAGGGAACATTATCAATCTAATACTCTCTCTCTCTCTCTCTCTCTCTCTCTCTGATATACGGGTGATTCTTCAGTTAAGGGAAATTTTCAGGCCCCTAGTGTGATTAAAATTTTTTTTTATTGTTTTAAAGAATAGATTATAATAGAACATTAGAACTGGTTGTGTCTATTTAATTTATTTGAGC
>NW_015555881.1:1252639-1261022 GCF_001515605.1 Sinocyclocheilus anshuiensis
CGTATATATATATATATATATATATATATACAGTGTATATATGTGTGTGTGTTTATGTATAGTATATATTTTATTTTTATTTATTTTTTGAGTTTTATATTTAGTTTTTGTACAATATAGTTCTATAAATAAATGAAATACAAATTTAAGTTGAATTAAAATTTCATTTCACAAAGTTTAAATACATATATTAATATCTATTTAATAATAAATCTCTCTCTCTGTCTGTTTTTAAGTTTAAAGTAGTCAAAAGTGTTTCCAAATGGAGGCAAATCAAGGAGCATTAAATATAAACACTCTCTTTGTTTAGGAAAGTGTTTTTTATTTATACACAATCTTCCTAGCGAATGGTGCAGAAAAAGATCTCCTTAAACTATGAACAATTCTATAAACCCTTAATTTCCTAATTAAACAACAAACAGTGATTAATATCGAACCAGACACAAAACAGGGTGTCAGATGAGTGGAGAGGAGCGGTTTGTGTCATGTTTCATTGTTCTTCTGTGAGAAGCTCTCAGATGCTAATCTCTTCATCCTGTGGAGGTGTTTTGTGATCGTAGCGTGTCATTAGATGGAGTGTGACGCCTCAGGCCCAAACCTTCACCCGTTATGAGAGATCACCTGAGGCTGCGCTCTTTAGCATCGCCGCTCACGCCCACAAACACACCCGCTGCGTTAATCTGTGCCGTTTCACACAGCCTGACATACTGTGCGCATGCAACGCAGACATGTACGCACACGCATGCAGATGCATGCAAACGCTTGTGAAAACACACATGCACATGGCAAACAAATGAACGTGTATGAGAAGGATGCACACATGAACAACGACAGTGTAGGATTGCAGTGTGTGTGTGTGTGTGTGTGTGTGTGTGTGTGAGAGAGAGAGGGTGGGCAGACGTCACATCTGTCGCAGTGTCTCATGGGACGTCAGACCATGAGAACCAACTTCTCTACAACACACACTCATACACACACACATAGACACACAAACTCCTCCTTCAAAGAGCAAAAGGTCAGTGTCATTGGCTGAATTTTGGCCTTAAACACACACACACACTGAGCATTGAGCTCTTTTAAACTTTCTATTCATTAAGGAATCCTGAAAAAACGTATCACGGTTTCCACAAAAAAATATTCGGCAGCACAACTGTTTTCAACATTGATAATAATCAGAAATGTGTCTTGAGCAGCAAATCAGCATATTAGAATGATTTCTGAAGATCATGTGACACTGAAGCCTGGAGTAATGATGCTGAAAATTCAGCTTTGATCACAGAAATAAATTACATTTTAAAGTATATTAAAATTAAAAACACCTATTTTGAATTACAATAATATTTCACAATTTAGTGTTTTTATTAGTGAATTAGTGTATTTTTGATCAAATAAATGCAGCCTTGGTGAGCAAAAGAGACTTCTACTTCATCTTCAGGTACATAACAATCTTCCCAACTAGTTCAGCCAAATCCATGTTTATGTGCTTTATCTGAAATTCATGTGAAGTGGTTGAATTTCTTGCTTCTCAACTCAAGTGTGTGTGGGGTTGTGTTTCTTGTCTTTTCACATCAGGATTCCAGTGAGGGTCTAACAGGGTGTGTGAGCGTGTGTGTGTGCGTGCGTGCGTGCATGAGTGTGTGTGTGTTAGAGTGTCAGGTTCAGAGGACTGTCAGCTCGCATGGCCTTTAACCATTAAACACATTAGCATTTAGCATGGTTAGCATTTCACTACAACAGCTGTCTGCTACAAGTGGCCCTAAAGCAGGACACACACACACTAGCATATAAATACACACATAAACAACTCACACACACATACAAGAATAAATTTATCCAGACAGACAGCAACACACAATCATTTACACAAACCTATTTATACTCACATTTTCACATTGGAAAGTAAGATTCAAAAGTTTGGTGTTGATTTTTTTTGTGTTTGAAAGACGTATCTCCTGCTCACCAAGGCTGCATTGATTTGATCAAAAACACAGTAAAATCAGTAACATTGTGAAATATTACTACAATTTAAAATAACTGTTTTCTATTGTAACATATTGTAAACTGTAATTCTTGTGATCAAAGCTGAATTTTCAGCATCATTACTCCAGTCTTCAGTGTCACATGATCCTTCAGAAATCATTCTAATATGCTGATCAAGAAACATTTATTATTATTTTCAATGTTGGAAACAGTTGTGCCACTTCATATTTTTGTGGAAACGTGAATTTTCAGGACTCTTTGATCAACCGAAAGTTCAAAAGAACAGCATTTATTTAAAATAGAAATCGCTCGTAACATTGTAAATGTCTTTACTGTCACTTTTGATCAGTTTAATAGGTCCTTGCTGAATAGGACCTATTAAGTATTAATTTCTTTAAGAATAAAAACATACTGATCTCAAACAGTAGTGTATAAATAATATTTGAATAATTCAAGGTAAAAAATGGTTCATTCTGGACCCTGCATGCACGAATAAATGTTACCAGATGGACATCAATACACAGACACACACACACATACATATATATATATATATATATATATATACAGTCATGGACAAAAATATTGGCAGCCCTGCATTTCTGTCAGGTAATGCACCGCTACTCCCAGAAAAGTGTTGCAATTACAAATGCTTTGGTATTCTATTGTTTATTTCTTTTGTTTGCATTGGAATAACACAAAAAAAGCAGAGAAATAAAAGCCAAATCCGAGACATTCTACACAGAATTCCAAAAATGGACTGGACAAAATTGGCACCCTCAACTTAATATTTGGTAGCACACCCTTTGGAAAATATAACTGAAATCAATCGTTTCCTGTAACCATGAATGAGTTTCTTACAGCTCTCTACTGGAATTTTGGACCACTCTTCTTTTGCCAACTGCTCCATGTCTTTCAGATTTGAAGGGTTTCTTCTCCCAAATGCTGTTTTGAGATCTCTCCACAGGTGCTTTATGGGATTTAGATCTGGACTCATTGCTGGCCACTTCAGAACTCTCCAGTGCTTTGACCATTAAACCCTTAAACCATTTTTGGGTGCTTTTTGAAACATGCTTTGGGTCATTGTCCTGCTGTAAGACCCATGACCTCTGACGGAGACCCAGCAATCCAGTGCCTGAGGCAGCAAAGCAACCCCAAAATATAAGTGAACCTCCACCATGTTTGACTTTAGGGACTTTTCTCTGAAGGCCTCATTTCATTTTCAGAAGATCGTAGAATGATGTGCTTTACCAAAAAGCTCTATTTTAGTCTCATCTGTCCACAAGAAATTCTCCCAGAAGGATTTTGGCTTCCTCAGGTACATTTTGGCAAACTCCAATCTGGCTTTTTTATGTTTCTGTGTCAGCAGCGGGGTCCTTCTGGGTCTCCTTCCATAGCGTCCCTTTTTATTCAGATGGCGACGGAGAGTGCGAGCTGTCACTGTTGTACCCTGTGCCTGTAGGTCAGCTTGAATTTGTTTGGAAGTTGATCGAGGTTCTTTATCCACTCTTTGAACAATCCTTTGTTGCAATCCTTCATCAATTTTTCCCTTTCATACACATCCAGGGATATTAGCTTCAGTGCAATGGGCTGTAAACTTCATGACAATGTTGCGCACAGTGGTCACAGGAGCATTAAGATCTCTGGCGATTGACTTGGAGCTTTGAGACTGTCCATGCTTTTCCACAATTTTGGTTCTCAAATTCTTTGCCAATATTTTTGTCCATCACTGTATTCACACACACACACACACACACACACACACACACAGATACACTTGCCTTATGTATCGACTTAGAAAATGATACATAAGCACATACTTATTTCTGAGTGAGTGAGAGTGTGTAGTGAAATCATGTATAATTGATGGGCCGAATGTGAAATGTTATATGATAGACACACTCCTGGCTGAGACACACATCCGCTCAGAGCGCGAGAAAGAGACATTAAGAAAGAGAGAGTAAAGATAGATGCCAGAGGATCGAGTGAGACAGAGGTCAAGGAGACGAGAGAGAGAGGGAGCGAGGGACATGCGGTCTGCAATGAGCAGAATGCTGTGAGATATTTTGGAGGACGCTGAGCGCAGGAGTTCTTCTCAAGGACATTGTCTAAACGGTGACCAGCCTAAAACCTTCAACAAGAGCACAGACAGAGACAGCTTATGCCAAATGTTCTACAAAGTCCACAAGATGCTGGCAAGAGCACCGAACACGCGCTCGATAAGTCAACAAAAGCCCCATGAGTGTTTAAGGAGTCTGTTTTAGGAAAGTGAGAGGACCAAACCCAGGGCGAGGTCTGGACAGCAGTTGTCGGAGACTTAGAGAAAATGATACAGAGAACAGCTGAGAAACAAACCCTCACAAACACACACACACACACACACACCGAGAAGAGACAAAAATACCAGATGAGAAGTGGAGAAGAGAAGCAGCAAGATAAGAATAAACAAAATAAGAACTACAGCCAGAAAAAAAAACATAAAGTTAGACTGGAACTGAAGACAAGATAAGAGATGAAAGAAGAGTCACAAAAAGTGAGACAATGAGAAGAAAATCAGATGGGATGAAAAAGAAACGTTTTATATGTATATACAAACCCAGCATATAGTGTGTGTGTGTGTACAGATTTTTCTATACTGGTGGGGACTTAAACTTGAATACACACCAACTCATGGAAACTTGTGTTACCGTGGGGACCTAAATTGAGGTCCCCATGGGTACAACTTCAATTCAGGCTGCAAAGCAACAAAATGTAATTATTTTTAAAGGGGTGATTATTTTCTATACCCACTGTACATGCTACCCTTGGGAGATATCATCAGGAAACATGGTGTTAGCTTTCACTGTTATGCTGATGATACTCAACTCTATATTTCTTTGCGGCCTGACGAAACAAATTCGCAAAACTAAAGGAATGCATAGTTGATATTAAAAATTGAATGACTAGTAATTTCCTACTGCTTAATTCTGAAAAAACAGGTGTTAATTATCGGACCAAAAACCTCCGCATGTAACAACCTAGAACACTGTCTAACACTCGATGGCTGCTCTGTCAATTCTTCGTCATCAGTTAGGAACTGTGTAACAAATATAACTGTGTGTTATAACTAAACAGTTATAGAACTAGTGTGCTATTTGATAGCAATCGTTCCTTCGAAAGCCACGTTTCTAGCATTTGTAAAACTGCATTTTTCCATCTCAAACATATATCTAAATTGCGACCTATGCTCTCAATGTCAAATGCAGAAAAACTAAAGGAATGCATAGTTGATATTAAAAATTGAATGACTAGTAATTTCCTACTGCTTAATTCTGAAAAAACAGGTGTTAATTATCGGACCAAAAACCTCCGCATGTAACAACCTAGAACACTGTCTAACACTCGATGGCTGCTCTGTCAATTCTTCTTCATCAGTTAAGAATCTGGGTGTGCTATTTGATAGCAATCTTTCCTTTGAAAGCCACATATCTAGCATTTGTAAAACCACATTTTTCCATCTTAAAAATATATCTAAATTATGACCTATGCTCTCATTGTCAAACGCAGAAATGTTAATTCATGCGTTCATGACCTCAAGGTTAGATTATTGTAATGCTTTATTGGGTGGTTGCTCTGCGAACTTAATAAACAAACTCATGCAAAAATGCAGCAGCTAGAGTTCTTACTAGAACCAGGAAGTACGACCATATTAGCCCAAAACATATTTCAAAAGTCAAAATGTTGTCTTTCTTGAAACTACATATAAAAGTATATTGAGAGACAAGAGAAGACCAGACCAGACTAGACCTGAAAAGATGTGAATCTTTTGACGCTGAAATGAGAAACATATCTGTGAGATGTTGTTCTTGGCATTTCGGTGGAGATAAACAGCAGCACTGAAGCTACTGCAATATAAGATCTTTATATACACACACAAATACACATAAATACACACATTTACCATCCCCTGTCTGAGAAGATTATCAGATGATTTCAGCCTTGATAAACACGCATGCGCGCACACTTAAAATAACAACTTCAAAAAGTGTTTCTGTATTTTTCAGGATTGTCTTTACTTAAATGTGACTTTAATTTGTTTAAAAAGAACAGTTGAGTTGGAGAAATTTAGCATTACATCATTTGCTCAGCAATGGATCCTCTGCAGTGAATGGGTGCCGTCAGAATGAGAGTCCAAACAGCTGATAAAAAGATCTCAGTAATCCACAAGTAACAAATCCATCAAGACCTTTTAACTTCAAACTGTTGTTTCCAGCTAAAATATGAGTCCTCTATCTATAATATTGCTTTCTGCAGTAAAAAAGGTCGTCTCATCTGAATCAGGAGAAAAATATGCATAGATCAAGCACCATTCAACAAGCCAAAACAGTTCTAAACAAACATACATTCACCATCCCCTGTCTGAGAAGATTATCAGATGATTTCAGCCTTGATAAACACGCATGCACGCACACTTAAAATAACAACTTCAAAAAGTGTTTCTGTATTTTTCAGGATTGTCTTTACTTAAATGTGACTTTAATTTGTTTAAAAAGAACAGTTGAGTTGGAGAAATTTAGCATTACATCATTTGCTCAGCAATGGATCCTCTGCAGTGAATGGGTGCCGTCAGAATGAGAGTCCAAACAGCTGATAAAAACATCACAATAATCCAGAACAGTTGAGTTGGAGAAATTTAGCATTACATCATTTGCTCAGCAATGGATCCTCTGCAGTGAATGGGTGCCGTCAGAATGAGAGTCCAAACAGCTGATAAAAAGATCTCAGTAATCCACAAGTAACAAATCCATCAAGACCTTTTAACTTCAAACTGTTGTTTCCAGCTAAAATATGAGTCCTCTATCTATAATATTGCTTTCTGCAGTAAAAAAGGTCGTCTCATCTGAATCAGGAGAAAAATATGCATAGATCAAGCACCATTCAACAAGCCAAAACAGTTCTAAACAAATATGTGGGTGGATTTTGATGTGAGAGGTCAACATTGAATGGACTTTTTCACTGGAGGAAGCGTTATTGTAGATTATGGGGAGAAACAAACATTAAAATGCCTTGATGGATTTGTTTCATACAAACACACAGCTTTTTGCTTCACAAGTTATTAACTGATGGACTGGAGTAGTGTGGGTTACTTGTGGATTATTGTGATGTTTTTATCAGCTGTTTGGACTCTCATTCTGACGAGCCCCACAGCTTTTTGCTTCACAAGTTATTAACTGATGGACTGGAGTAGTGTGGGTTACTTGTGGATTATTGTGATGTTTTTATCAGCTGTTTGGACTCTCATTCTGACGGCACCCATTCACTGCAGAGGATCCATTGGTGAGCAACTGATTTGATGCTACATTTCTCCAAGTCTGTCCTGATGAAGAAACAAACTCATCTACATCTTGGATGGCCTGAGGGTGAGCACATTTTCAGCAAATCTTCATTTATGGATGAACTACTCCTTTAAGGTCTTAAAAGAAAGTTAAAATGATAATTGAGGCCATTATGCATCATTCAACCCTTCATGATTACATTGAGGACTATAAACACATTCAGGATGTCAGCAGCAGATTTTACAGGGGTTCAGATCTCTGTTCTGTCTGTTCTGTGTGAATTGGGCTAGTTTCCTGCCATGAAGCTTGAAGCGTCTCCTTTCTCACCAGCCCACAGTGTGTGTGTGTCTGTGTGTGTGTGTCTGTGTCTGTGTGTAACGACTGCAGCCCAGTCTCTTAAACCCTGATGTTCTGTCCCTGTATGTGTGTTTACACACATGCACGCTGTAGGGTAAAGAGTACAGGCATGCTCAGCTCAGATTTGAGATTTCTCCAATGGGGGTTGTGTCTGTCATCAGCTTTATAGAAATGCAAATAAAGCTTTATTATTCAAACTCTCAGAGGGGGAGGGATGGCACAGATGCATCAGGGCGGCATGCAAGGACTCGTTCGCAGTGTGTATGTGTGAGATTCGTCAGGTGATTACAGTTCTCCGCTCATTCAGGACCTTGTAGGTGACAGACGCTGTATAAACTCCGCTGCTCTTTGATCATGATGGGCCTCTGCGCAAGTTAACCTGACTAGTAGAGTTATTCTCTTCAACCAGGCTTGTTTTTCTTTTGCTAGGTTGTGTTTTATGAGATGCAAAACATCTTAAGTCAGACAAACACAAGAAGTGGCCTAAAATAAGTTGATCTGGATAACTCAGAATCTGCATAGACAACAAAGTTAACTTTTAAATTGCATTGTATTAATTATTTTAAATCATTATTTAGACCCAAGCAACTGATTGTTAGTTTCTTTTTGAGAAAAGTCTCTTTTTCTCAAATAATAAAGTAAATTAAACTTAAATAATATATAAAAAAAAAAATTATATATATATATACACACACACACACACACACACACACATACATATACATATATAT
>NW_015555881.1:1261092-1276629 GCF_001515605.1 Sinocyclocheilus anshuiensis
TGGTCAGTCAGGATTTCCTTTGGGATCCCGACGCGGCTGGCCAGCAGAAACAGTTCGCGGGCAATGTTCTTGGCGTTGGCCGCTCGAAGTGGAATGGCTTCCGGGTACCGGGTGGCATAGTCCAGGATAACCAGGATGTGCTCATGTCCCCGGGCAGACTTCGGCAGCGGTCCCACCAGATCCATCCCGATCCGCTCGAAGGGCACATCGATGACGGGTAGTGGAATGAGCGAGCTGGGGGGAGGACGGCACGGAGACGTGTGCTGGCAGGTGGGACAGCTACGGCAGAACCGTTTCACTTCCGCCTCTAGTCCGGGCCAGTGGAAACGGTCCCGGATGCGTTGGACGGTGTTGTCGGCTCCTAGGTGTCCCGCCATTGGGTGGCCGTGTGCCAGCTCCATGACCGTCTCCGTCTTGGTGGTAGGCACGACCAGGATGAATTTGTCCTCAACCTGCCTGTGGGCGACACAGTACAGCAGACCATTTCGTATCTCAAAATGAGGGAGGGGTTGGGGGCCCGGGAGCCTGTCTACCACATCAATGCGGCGCACTTGATCACAGCAGTTCCGCAGGCGGTCATCCTCGCGTTGCTCCCTTCCGAACGAGCCCCTGGTCGTGACCTGGGAAAACACATCAAGGTAGACAGACGGTAGGTTAGCGGGCTGACACTCACCCTCCCTCTCGCTGTCCGTCGCTAGGTAGGCCGGCCTTGGGCTGGGCGGTCCCCGACGGGGTCGCCGTGGCCCGTTCCGGGCGGTACGGCCTGGCATCCTGGGTCCGAGGAGGAGCTTCTGGAACCCCGGCCAGTCCCGTCCCAGGAGCAGAGGTACGGGGAGATCCGGCACAATGCCCACCTCGATGGCCCAGGTCCCGGGCTCCGCTGAAATCCGCACTGTACGGGCCGGTACATAGTGGGTGTCTCAGTGCACACACGTCAGCGGCAACTTGGAGTTCTGCTCGGGCCTTGGTCGTACCAGGGACGGTTGCACGAGGGTGACTGAACTGCCGGAATCCAAGAAGGCCTGTACTGGTTTCCCTTCTAGTTTTACCATCCTGCTGGGGCCCGGGGAAAGTCCGTCCTGGTGCAGGAAACACCCCGCCATCCAGGCCCGGGCCGTCGGGGCCGGGGGTTCCGTGGGCATTGGCTCATCCGCAAAGTCGGGGACCGCCGGTCTGCTGCCTGGTCGCGGTGCACCTTCGAGCGGACGCCGCTCCATCACCCTGCGGGGCGCCCGCTTATATGTAAGAAAATGGTCAGTAGAAAAACATAGATCACTTTAAAATTATTAAACTTCATTTTATAAAAAGAACTAAATATTAAAAATTGACTAAATTATACATTCACTTATGAATTAAAAAGGCATACAATTAAAATCTTTTTCACAAGAATAAAAGATGTTTTCAGAGAATACACCTTTAATTTATATGGGAAGGAAGGGAGTTTTAGGAACAGAGGAAAAAGGAAGTGCCGCTGTTCTCAAATCTGAGTGCATGAGACTTTTTAAACCTTTCTGCAATCACTTGCAGATTTGCATTTAAGAATCAAAATGAAACCTCAGTAGCACGACGAGACGTTATTTGTCTCTTGAGCTCATCAATTTCGTCAGTTACAGTACTGGCACACACTCTCTCTTTCGCCCTCACATTCAACTCTTTTTTTTTTTATGTCCTGCGGTTGCAGATTCCACAATGAGAATGTTCCCACGGGCCGACACACACAGACATGCACACATATCGTGCGTGCTGTCAAACATGATGTGTCATTACTATAATTCCTGAGGCGATGAAACCACGCATAGGCCTGCACTTTCATGCCCAAAAGGAGGGGGGAAAGCAAACAAAACTTGTACATGAACAAAAACAATATTTGAAAGATTGCGTTATAATATACACAAATCTCAAATCGAAACATTAAAAGAGCAATGAAAGCAGTGCAGTTATAGGTCATAGAAAGGGGAATTCCTCTGACATTATTTATGTTTACCACATCATTTTAGAGATGACTACTGAAGTGCCCAAGCGAGATAAAGAGAGAAAAAGAGACTATGACTAAGTAACAATGTAATCTCATTTACAAAAAAGTACTGTGGTGCATGGTACAGTAATTGTGTCTGAGAAATGGTAAAACCATAATATTTTTATAAACAATATGAATATGGTAATGATTTAGTGTTTGTATATATATATATATATATATATAACACACACAAAATAGTACTAAATGCTTGAAATGTTCACATACAAAGTACTTTTACACTAAATATGTTCAAATATATATATATATTAAAAAACATTTAAAAATTTTTAATTAAAAAACATTTTAAATTTTGTATATATAAACTTGTGTGTTTTGATTTCGAACTTTATATATATACACACACATATATACAGTACATATATACATATATATATATAATTGATTTTTTTGACATTCTAAATAGAACAAAGTCATACATATTTATTTCTTGTGTGTTTTTGTATATATTAAGTATGGTGTATATATAATAAGTACATGGTATTACCATATGTCCAAAAAGCCAATGTTTTACCAAGGTACCAACTCAGAAAAAACATAGCCTAGTATTAGCCTATATGTCCAACACCCATGGCATGGTACCGTGTCCAAAAAACTTGAGACGTTTCCCGGTGATAGGCTAAACTTTTCCCTCCTTTAGAATTTAGGGACAAAAGACGCACACTTTTACTGGAGTACCTTTTAAAAGAAGATACGATTTCAGTATTTTTACATAAAAAATTTCACATTTAATAAAATGTGTTACTTGCTGTTTCTTAATTGAAAATTGTTTGTACACCATTTTTTTTCAATATATATAAACATACAATAGAATATATATATATATATATATATATATATATATATTAGAATAATAAAACATACACGTAACTACAGTCGTTTTCCACTGGTTCCTCACTTGCTGAGCTTGGGGTGATGCTTCCCCCATGATAGGCTAAACTTTTCCCTCCTTTAGAATTTAGGGACAAAAGACGCACACTTTCAGCACTAGGTCTTGATTTGTTAATCAGGCCTCCCCTCCTTTGCTATGGGTCCGAACTGGCGCCAGGAGAAAGCAGTGATCCGCCCTAGTCCCTCCTCAATCCTCTACATGGGACAGGAATAAACCTGTATATCCCACATTCACCCTGGGAAGAAAGTGTTTTTTTCCTTCCCTTGCGGTGAAACTAAACTGTGCAGGGAGTGTTCGCTCTTTTCATTTTTTTCAGATCCACATTAATTTGAAGCAAATCTCTCCCTCAGTACCTGCGCGGATGGATACCGGGGGCGGGCGCTTTCCGCCCCGAGCGTGAGAAGTCCTCGAGAGCAGCGCGTTCAGAGTCCCACGCGACAGTGACATCAGCGCACGCGGAGAATCAAGCAGAGAGTTTCCCACGAGCGGCAGACACGCTCTTGAGAGACGCTGGGATTTATTTATTAATTAACACGGATATTTATTCCAACTCTTTTGCACTTTCTGGAGATTTAAAGAAGACTTCTGGGGATCTATGAGAACTTCAGGAAGGATTTTAAAGAAGTTGTAACGCCGAGGCGGAGTTATGAACCGTTTCTTGGTGAAATTAACACTACTGACGGCAGCATCGCTCGCGACGGCGGCACAAGGTATCAAACATAAGTGCAACTCTAATAACATTATATGCATGTAAAACGTTGATTAATTTTCACACTATTGAGTTTGGTTTTGCTCTGCTTGTAGTGATAATTCTGCGCAACTTGTGCTTTGAGCGTCACTTGTTGCACAGAATATAGCCTCATACTGATAAAATTATTTTCGTCACATCAATTTTTTTCTTTCATTTCCATTATTTTAAATCAAGTACTTGCATGGTTTTTGCATGATACAATAGTGCCAAAGTAGCAATCGACAATGAAAATACACAAATAATGTGTCAGTTGAGAAAATAAAAATTAACATTGAATAAAATAACAAAGGCTTTTGGAAAGAAATTCATATATTATATGTATATTATTGATTGGTGATCGATATTGTTAAAGATTCAGTTGAATTGAAAGTGTAATTCAGTACAAGTTCATGCATACAGGGTGAACTGGACCACTTTTGCCACTTATAAAAAGTTTTTCCAATTTATCGGAATTGTTATTTATCTCTTTCACTCACTTATGTAACTCTGTTCTTGTTTTCATGCGTATAACCGTAAAGATCACAGATGAATGTCTTCATGTTAAAGTTGAGTAACTTCAGAAGTATGGCTGTAACTTTATCACAGTGTAAATGCTTGACTTCTGAAGTTATTGCGGTTGTTTTTTAGTGCGCAGGATTTTTTGTCTTGTCCCTGATGTTGATTGAGTTGCATTGTGTGTGGAGTCTGGAGGAAAGCGATCTGTTGGCATCACTGTGAAAACCTCCATTTGAAAGCTTAATTTTTAAGAGTGCACTCTCAAAAATGTAGTTTCTTTATTGGCATATATGATTCCATGAAGAACTTTTACTATTCATGGAAACTTTCCATTTTACAAAAGATTCTCTGGAGCGTTAAAATGTTCTTTACACTAACAAAAAATGGTTCTTGTAAGAATTGATCACTGAAAAGTGGCACCAAAAATGGTACTTCTGTGGCATCGCTGTGAAAACCCTGTTTTGGAACCTTTAGGGGAAAGCGATCTGTGCGTGAATGAAGGAGAGAGGGAGGGTGAGGAGGGGTTGTGCTGTTGTTCTCGTGCGCTGGTAAACAATGGCTCGAGACTGTTTTATGGGCTCGTGCTGGACTCTGATTTCTTTTGTCCGCGCGGCGTGGGCTCCGCAGCTGTCGCGCGCGCGCTTGTCCCTACAACACCCTCCACCTCCCCACCTCCACCTCCCCACACGCGCGGGGAGGACAGGCACCCGTGGAGGAACTGAGAGCCTGACAGACAGGGGAAATGACACAACTAGACAGAAGAGACGGGAAACGAAACAAACGCTTTTTAAAGTGATTCAAACCTGAGGTAAACAAGTGAAGTAAGCGAAGATATCCAAATAAGAAGTACTGTGGTGGTACCCGGGTACAGTAATGGTATCTGATGGTAATACCATGGTACTTTGAGATATAGAATGCTCTGGTATTCATATTCATGTATCATCGTATTTAATCCAAAAACATGGGTACCAACAGTCGCTGAAAACATTTCAGGCAATTTTTAGGTTAAAGTCAACTAAATTAATAGGCCTATAAAAAATGGAGAATTAAATATAAAAATAAATAAAATAATATAATATTTGAAATAATAAAACGAAAACGCATAGAAAAAACATATTAAAAATGTTTAACTTTTAATAAAAAAAATTTAAATTAAAAGAAAATGTAAAACTTTAACATTTTATTCGCAATCTCTAAAAAATGACTTTGTGAAATCTCTTTTCCAACAATCATTAATGACTGAAAAAGTCATGTAAATTTATTCAGTCAAAAATGTACTTAAGTTTACTAGTCAAAAAATGTATGAAATCCATTGTACGGCCTAGTATGTGCATTGAAGTTCTACGTTTTAAAGAAACAAAAAAAGAATTAGTACTACTAGTGGTTTAATCCGTAATAAGAACTAGTCTGAGAGTTTTGACTAAGAGCTTTGTCTCTAGACAGTTGTTACCAATTAAAGACCGCCTGCAGGCAGCTGGTTTCATTCAACAAGTGCACAACTGCAGTCTAGAGCGACTGGCCTAGATGCGCTGTTAATCCTTAAAGTGTGATGATACACGCTCCTGCGAAATAAATATGCTTCCTTTCGTAAATGGGCACATTTGACTTATTAAAACATATTGAATGCTTACCCAGACTGCATAAAAGTCAAGATGTGCACATCCCAACACTGTCAGCTGAACTTAAAGTAGTGTGAAGCTGATATATTAATACTGAAACGGGAAGACTGTATTTTGAGTTTAAACCCTTGTTTAAGGTTGACTGCCACATGGAGAGGGAATTGTTGAGGATGTGGAGCTATTTCCAGGCTCAGTGTTGGATAACTGGATTTTTCAGGATCTCTTTGGATGAATAGTCAAGAACCCCCCTCCATTCCTCCATCAAAGTCAGTTATTCACAGCCCAACAAAAGGCCAGTGGCTCTCCATCGGGGCCACAAAACAAAGGGCTCTGGGCCTTATTGAAGTCTATAGGTGGCGAGGTTCTTTTGTGAGGAGTTAGCATGTGCGTTTGCATTGACAGGTGTGCTATGGGATGCGCAGGTGGGTGGGTGCACGTTCGACCTGGTTTTCTGCAGGTGATTTGTGTGTTGGGATGCACTAACAGATGTTTGTCTTTGTGTTTAGGGCAAAGATGCTCAGAATACTGTCAGAATGGAGGAATATGCGAGCTCAAGCCGAGTGGAGAAGCAACATGCAGGTACGTTACAAAAACATACTAAAGGTTCTAAGTATAACTTTTTTTTATGGCATTTATGGTTCCATGAAGAACTTTTAACAGCCATGGAACCTTTCCATTGTACAAAAGGTTCTTTAGAGCATTAAAATGTTTTTCACGCTAAGAAAAAATGTCTGGGGAACCAAAATGGTTCTTCTATGGCATCACTGTGAAAACCTCCATTTGAAAGCTTAATTTTTAAGAGTGCACTCTCAAAAATGTAGTTTCTTTATTGGCATATATGATTCCATGAAGAACTTTTACTATTCATGGAAACTTTCCATTTTACAAAAGATTCTCTGGAGCGTTAAAATGTTCTTTACACTAACAAAAAATGGTTCTTGTAAGAATTGATCACTGAAAAGTGGCACCAAAAATGGTACTTCTGTGGCATCGCTGTGAAAACCCTGTTTTGGAACCTTTAGGAGAACCTTTTCATGTAAAAAAAAAACATTTTCTTGTGGAAAACCATCAATGTTCTGGACCTAGAATCCAAAACATGAATCTGAAAACCTAACGAATTAAGAACTTTCTGAATCTATAAAATATAGCAGCTCAGTGGTTCTTTGCTGACCATGTGTGTATACCTGTGTATTTGTTTGCTGTGATCTATCACTCTGAGATTGCATCTTTAGTCCCAAACCCCTTCTTAGTAACCAAAGCAACCAAAACAAAGCACTCAGCATCTTTCGAGTGTGTGTGTGTGCATGTGCGAACGGGCACGCGCCCATAGTCATTCTGTTTCAAACTTGGATAAAAGACCCCCCTACCAACCCCCCAGTAGTCCGTTGGTGCCCTGCTGCAGTGGGACGCTGCTTCTGTCAATGTCTATTCATGCCATTCAGCCCAACAGCTGGCCCTCACCTCCTATTGTCTCACACACACACACACTTAGCATGGAATAAACCTTGCATTTATTCTCATAGGATGCATATAGCAAGATTTACTATGATTTGGCCATCAAAATCAGAACATGGTTGTTTTAAATTGTTTATTTCTCGATCTTTGTCGCTTTCATTGTGTGTTTTCTTACACTCGTGAGGCTGTTTGTGTGTGTGAATGGTGTCTTTTTTGGACGGCAGATGGCGGAGGAGGTAATAAGACTGCAGGAGCTCATGAGAAAGGCCTCAGTGTGTGTGTGTGTGTGTGTGTGTGTGTGTGTGTGATGCTTTAAAGGGGGAAATTTAAAAGCAAACAAGTGTGTGAGACTGTTAGCCACGCTTATTGTTCTGCATTTAATCATGCATTTTCCTGTCTAGGAAAAGATTCCACATCTTGTTTTATACCTAAACTGTTTAAAATAAAATGAAAGCACAACTATTTTTTCCTCTTTTGATGGAAATGCGAGTGTATGCCTGTGAAAAAGTTGCTGCCATTATTCTAGAGTGTTCTGATTAGTTGTTAGGGTGAATTTAATGGTTGTAATGTGGAATTAGATGGTTTCTATGATTTCTTTCCTTAGTGAAAATCTGTTTTGATGAAAAAGTGAGTATTTGCTTGTGCAGAAGATGTCGCCATTGTTCTAGGGTTTTCTGAGTGGTTGCTAGGTTGTTCTAGATGGTTGCTATGTCCCCCCTTTTTGATGGAAGAAGTCAGTGTTTGTTTGTGCAAAAGTTGCCCTCATTATTCTAAGGTGTTCTGATATGTTGCTAGGGTGATCTTGATGGTTGCTAGGGTGTTAGGTGTTCTGAGTGGTTGCTAGAGTGTTCTTAATGGTTGCTAGGGTGTTGGGTATTGTGACTGGTTGCTAGGGTATTCTGAGTGGTTGCTAGAGTGTTCTTGAGGGTTGCTAGGATGTTGGTTATTTTGGGTGGTTGCTTGGGTGTTGGATATTCTAAATAGTTGCTAAGATGTTCTTGATGGTTGCTAGGGTGTTGCATATTCTGGGTGGTTGCTAGGGTGTTCTTGATGGTTGCTACGGTTTCGGGTATTCTGAATGGTTGCTATGAGTGGTTGCTAGGGTGTTCTGGATGGTTGCTAGGGTGTTCTGGGTGATTTCTGTGTCCCCTCCCCCACCTTTTTATTATGAAAAGGCCAGTGTTTCCCTGTGCAATAGTTCACGCTAATATGCTAGGGTGTTCTGGATGGTTGCTAGGTTGTTCTAGATGGTAGCGTGTGAACGCGCCGCCATCTTCCCTGTGCTGTAGTTCACGCTAATATGCTAGGGTGTTCTGATTGGTTACTAGGGTGTTCTGGGTGATTTCTATGTTTCCCCCCTTTTTATTATGAAAATGTCAGTGTTTCCCTGTGCAGTAGTTGACGTTATTATGCTAGGGTGTTCTGGATGGTTGCTAGGTTGTTCTAGATGGTTGCTAGGGTGTTCTGGGGGATTTCTATGTCTCCACCCCCCCTTTTAATTATGAAAACGTCAGCGTTTCCCTGTGCTGTAGTTCACGCTAATATGCTAGGGTGTTCTGATTGGTTACTACGGTGTTCTGGGTGATTTCTATGTTTCCCCCCTTTTTATTATGAAAATGTCAGTGTTTCCCTGTGCAGTAGCTGACGTTATTATGCTAGGGTGTTCTGATTGGTTGCTAGGGTGTTTTGGATGGTTGCTAGGTCATTCTATATGGTTGCTTACTGATCTGTTGTTCTGGTCTTTTGTTCATTGCAAATCTATGGGATTTTACCTGTTTTATTGTCTACAACAAGCCGCTCGATTTGAGGCATCATTCACATATATAGCACTGTACTGTAAATCAGTAATCTTGATTATGAGCAATAATAACAGTTTTGATTGCCTTATCAAATGGCACTAATTAATGAATGAATGAGTCAATCTAGAAAGGATGAGAGAGATCATATCTCTCGTTGTTGAGTGGTTCGTAGGCACATTCACTGGGGGACAGACCCTGAACATCCCGTTGTGATGACCCCGAAGATAAACCGGAAGAGCAGAGATGTTTTTGATCCCTCCCAGAAATATCTCATGTGAACTTTGATGCCTTTCCTGTGTGGTCCGATTGTCAACCTTGGAAATTGTTTGTAAATGGCAGGTGTTTGTGTGTGTGAGCGTGTGGGGATTTTTCTGAATTGTTGCGTCTGAATTGAGGTCAGCGCTGCTCGAAATTGGTAAACTTCACATGAACTTCTGACATACTTTATGTGGAGTTAAAGTTGCCTGTGATGATCGTTTATGACACAGATGAGGTTTACTCATTTTTCAAGCAGATAATGTGCAGGGGCAAAACTCTGGCACTCACAGTCTTAGTCTGTATTTATACTAGATTACATACTAATTCTAGACTAGGAAACTTGACCTTTTTGGGTGATGCCAAATTAAAACCACTTTTAGGTGTGGTCAGAGTTATGGGGGTGTTAAGTATAAGCTTAACACCCCCATAAGTATAAGCTTATAAGCTTATGGGCAGCAGTATTGTCATTGTTAACTAAAACTGTTACAAATCTTTTTAGTTAATTAAAATAAAGCTGAAATATAAAAACTATAGAAAGACATAGAAAAAATAGAAATACATAAAATAAATGTAAGTACTAAAATTACTATAACTGAAATAAAAATAAAGCATATATATATATATATATATGTATGTATTGTTAGGTTTATGTTTATGAACATGATTAAGTGTTCTACGATCATTCCAAAGGCACCTGACATCAGTTTTGGAATGTTGGAGGGTGGGAAGGTAATTGGAAGTATGGAATCATAATTCTAGAGATGTCATTTGAATCCTGGAATGTTTTATGACATTCTATCGCTGGTTGTGGTTGGATTGGTGACAGCTTTTGGATGAGTGTCATAATTTTGAGATTAATCTAATATATTTGTGTGTGTTTTTTGAATGCATCGTCACAGAAAGCATGTGCTGTATTTTGGGGGATGATGTGCATTACAAGAGCTATTTGTAGAATGAATCGCAATGTTTATGAGCAGGAGACAGAAAGACACGCAGACCATACGTTTCTAAATTTGTCTTTCCACCAAAAGCTGAAACAGCAGTGTCTGAACGCATGACATTTATTGAGTAACTTCCGCATTCGAGAATTTCACAAACTTCCATGTCATGCATTTAGTTTGTTTCTAATGTGTGGTTTTACATGCACAGTTTATGGTTAACTACGTGCTGTCCTGCTGTTCTCATCCCAGAACTGAAAATATGTGTGTGAAGGTAAACCTGTAACTAGAGTTCAAAATCACAATATAAGAAGAACTGTATTTTTCCGTTATTTGCAATAAAGCTCAAATAAAGTGAAATGCCCGACATATAAATAAAGATGAAATAAAGGTAAATAAATAAATAAAGATGACAATAAAATAAATATTAGTTGAAAAACTTAATGAAAAACGTCTCTTTAAAATCAGAAATGTTGCCTTTGCAACTAAATGAAATAAAATGTTGTAGTAGTAGATGTACTAAAATTACTAAAACTAAAATAAACCCAAAAAAATTTAAGAAAAATAGAAATATAAAAAAACCTAAAAATTACAAAAGAACATTAAATGACTAAAACCTAAACTAGAATTAAAATGTCAACTGAAAATATAAAAATAAAAGCTAATTCAAAATATTATTGAATGCAATATAAGTAATACTAAAACTTAAACTTAAAAAATAAATTAATTAAAACTTAACTTAGAGAAATGTTGCCTTGGCAACAACTGAAATAAAAAAAGTTTAAGTTGAAGTAATAAAATTACTCAAATTAAAATTGAAAAATAAAACCAAATAGAAATAAAAAATTAAAATGTCAAAAGCACATTGTTTTGACGTAAGTGAAGCGAGCGACTCATTGACGAGTCATTGATGAGATCAAGTCATTTATCCTGTAAAAATGGTAGAAAAGTGTTTTGTTGTAATGCCAGAAACCATCACAACAAATATGAGGAACAAATACATATTTGATCAGTTCTCTACTTGTAGTGATCATCAAAACATAAACTGACTCAAACTGGCCCCAATGTCTTGTGTTTATAAGGTGTGAAGCGCAAGAATCTGGCACTGAGGGCCAGACGCAGAAAACGAAACGAAGTTTGTTGTTTTGATTCACACCGAGGGCAGGAAGTCTGTGGTGTGAACACACACACACGCACGCACAGAAGGCAGCAGCAGATGGTAGACCGGCCCACTGGAATGGGGGGGGTCTGTAGCCTGCAGTCACAAATGTGCTCAGGGGTCATAGGTCACCACAGCATCTGTTCAGAGTCGAATCTCACACGCACTCCTGCTCTCGGACGTGTTGCCACGACGGGCTGCAGATGACTTCTGCTTCTGTCTTTGGGGACAAAGAGAGAGAGAGAGTTAATGCCTTAAGTAAACTCAAACCGACGCATCTGTGCATGCAAGTGTTTGCCATGGGATGTCTTTATTATTAAGGACTTTCCACACTGAGTGCGATGCTAAAAAGCGAATCACTGACGAACGGTGCTTTCACACCGAGTGCGAAACGATTGTTCGCCTTCTGCTAATTCACACCTGCACGCTAGGTGGCGCCAACCAACAATGCATTTTTCCTCAGATATGCATCTCGTAAATGGATTTAACATCGTCCTCTGCTCAATATACAGCTTTAAATTAAGAGAAACAAAGTTTGGTTCTACACCAGAAACACAAACTATCTATAATGCTTACAAGAATAGGCTACATCCTAAAATATAATAAGTACAATTAGCATCAAGCTACACTTGAAAATGTATGTAATTATTAATGTATTTGCTTAACCACTTTAAAGCATCATTGAGTGCTTGTAATAACTTCCAGTTGTGATCTATAGTTGATTTTGATTAATAAGCAGACACATGCACTCTTTGTATGTTTAATAACGCTACACTGCTAATATTTGTCATAAACATCCTTTATTGCTATAAACATTTTTATATATATTTTTTTTTTATTTAATTTTTTCGTTTAAATTGCATTTTTGGATTTTTCATTGTTGTTTCCTGTTAAAGAGCAACTGAATTCATTCAAATGCACTGTGCTACATACAGTATTGAGCTTTAAAACCTATTATATTTATGTATTTGTGTATAATATTAATTTTATTATATTTTTTTATTTTTTACAATTTTTTTTTATTTTTTATAAAAATATATTATTAAAATAATCTCTTATTATTATTATTATTATATACTTTTAAAATTATTTTTTGTTTTTTATTTTTTCTTTACTATTAAAGAACCAAGAATTCATAAAAACACAATGAACTCCATTTTGAAAATAATTTCTATATATTAAGAGCCAAACGTCTGCAAATAAAAATGAGAAATTTGTTTCAAATGTGAAATTTGAGAAAGAAAGAAAGAAACAAGCGCTACGCTACACTGCTAATATTTGTCATAAACATCCTTTATTGCTATAAACATTTTTATATATATTTTTTTTTTATTTAATTTTTTCGTTTAAATTGCATTTTTGGATTTTTCATTGTTGTTTCCTGTTAAAGAGCAACTGAATTCATTCAAATGCACTGTGCTACATACAGTATTGAGCTTTAAAACCTATTATATTTATGTATTTGTGTATAATATTAATTTTATTATATTTTTTTATTTTTTACAATTTTTTTTTATTTTTTATAAAAATATATTATTAAAATAATCTCTTATTATTATTATTATATACTTTTAAAATTATTTTTTGTTTTTTATTTTTTCTTTACTATTAAAGAACCAAGAATTCATAAAAACACAATGAACTCCATTTTGAAAATAATTTCTATATATTAAGAGCCAAACGTCTGCAAATAAAAATGAGAAATTTGTTTCAAATGTGAAATTTGAGAAAGAAAGAAAGAAACAAGCGCTAATATTTTGCCCAGGTTGTGATATGTTTAATACAGACTTATGATAAGCACATAGAAAAACGAATAAATGAAAATGATGAATATGGATGAGATCAAATAATGCCAATGGAGATTCTGTGCTGATAAAAGTGAGATATCAGCAGCAGGAGTTTGGGAGGGGTGGAGTTTGATCCTCTCTTGGGAGCTGCCTTAGTGACCTTATGCCACTCGCCATGGCAACAGGCTTTGGGGCAGGGGCAGAGTGCAGTGGGAGGGGCCTGCATCACAGCTGCCCTTATTTATGCACACACCTGCTGCAGCTCACAAACACACACTCGCATGAATAAAACACACTGCATTTACTAAATCTTACTTTCAGCTTCACTTTTTGAAATGACCTTTAGTGGCTGTTAAAGAAAGTGTTCAGATGTGTCATTTGATGTGTTCGTATGTGTTCATATGAGAGAGAGAGAGCATGTGACACTGTGTGGGCTCCTGATCGCCCTGAGGAATTTAGATGAGTTTGAACAGTGTCTTTCTTTCACACACTGTTTTATACATGCACACACACATACGTTTACTTTGCCATCTAAATGAGAACACATCATAGAGTTCTGCAGTTGTTATATAAAACAAATTACGACTTTAACTCTAAATGTAAAAATTAAGTACATTTTTTTACTTGAAGGTTTTCAATTAATGACTGATTTCATGACTAATTATCTAAATCTATATGACCGTAACCCTTAAAGAAACATTTCACTTCTAAAATGTAAAAAAAAAAGTCAATTTCTTTTCACTTTTGGCTCATTTTTAAGACAAATGTGTTGTCAGCCTATTGTTAATTAATGTTATTAAAATCTCTGTGTTTTGTGTTTCTTGAGGTGTGCTGCAGACTTCGTAAATACTTATGAATTAATGAATGTATGTAAATATATGAAATATATAAAACCAATTGCCATGACCATAACCCTAAAAAAAATTTAAATTAAAATAAAGTAAAAAAGATTTATTATATAATATAATATAATCCCCTTTTTTATATACGAATAGGTTTTATATATATTTATTATTCTATATAGTGTGCAATTTAAGAAAACAAAATTTCACTTGGAGCTTTTTTCATATTTAGCTCTCTTGAAACAATTTTGTTCTTGAAATATTAAGTAATATTATAATCTGTGTGTTTTTTGTGTTTCTTTAGGTGTCTTGCAGACTTTGTAAATGCATATAAATACGAGTTAATGAATAAATATAAATACACAAATACATAAACATAATTAGCATGCCCATAACCCTTAAAAGAAATATTTGCGTTTCTGTAATTTAAAAAAATGTAATGTAATTTTTTTTCCAATGTTTCACTTGAAAGTTTTGTTCAAAACTTTTGTTAAATAATAATAGAATTGTTCCATGTTTTGTGTTTCTTCAGGTGTCCTGCAGACTTCGTCGGCCCCCAATGTCAGTTCCCGAACCCGTGCAGCCCGTCCCCGTGTCGTAACGGAGGCGTGTGTCGTGCGCGGACACAGGGCAATGACGTGGAGCTGACCTGCGACTGCGTGCTGGGATACAGCGGTCCGCTCTGTCTGACGCCTGTCAACCACGCATGCATGGGCTCCCCGTGCCGAAACGGAGGGACGTGTTCTCTGCTCACGCTCGAGACCTTTACCTGCCGCTGCCCACCTGGATGGTCAGGTACGCCTGCAAATATATCACCCAAACTAGATGCTCTTCCTCACGGGTTGCACAGTGATAAAGTTAACCTCTGTCTTCCCGCAGGTAAAACATGCCAGCAGGCCGACCCGTGTGCATCGAACCCCTGTGCCAACGGCGGACAGTGTTCAGCATTCGAGTCGCACTACATCTGCACCTGCCCTCCTAACTTCCATGGCCAGACGTGTCGGCAGGACGTGAACGAGTGCGCCCTCTCGCCCTCCCTCTGCCGGAACGGAGGCACCTGTAAAAATGAGGTGGGCTCGTACCTGTGCCACTGCCCACCTGAGTACGCCGGCACACACTGCGAGCGCCTCTACCACCCCTGCCACCCCTCGCCCTGCAGGAACGGAGGCACCTGTAAAAAGGAGGTGGGCTCGTACCTGTGCCACTGCCCACCTGAGTACGCCGGCACACACTGCGAGCGCCTCTACCACCCCTGCCACCCCTCGCCCTGCAGGAACGGAGGCACCTGCTTACAGACCAGCGACACCACCTATGCCTGCACCTGTCTGCCAGGTCAGTGCCTTTATTTGTATGTCATTTTAAATGTAAAATTTGATTGAATAATGAATTAAAATAATATAAATTTTTATTAAAAAATTAATGATTTTTTATAAATGAATAATTTGTGACCCTGGACCACAAAACCAGTCATAAGGGTAAATTTTTCGAAATTGAGATTTATACATCA
>NW_015555881.1:1276751-1311384 GCF_001515605.1 Sinocyclocheilus anshuiensis
GTAGGAAATTTACAAAATATCTTCATGGAACATGATCTTTACTTAATATCCTAATGATTTTTGGCATAAAATAATTTTGACCCATACAATGTATTTTTGGCTATTGCTACAAATATACCCCAGCGACTTAAGACTGCTTTTGTGCTGCAGGGTCACATTTATGAATGAATGAATACATAAATAAATGCATTTTATAAATAAATGAATATTGAAATATTTTTAATTAATAATTTTAACAAATGAATGAATCATTTTATGAATAAATACATATTATAAATGAAAACATTTTATAACATGTTTTCATTTATAAAAATGAAGAAAATTTATAAATTTGTATGAATGAATAATGAATGAATGAATGAATAAAATTATGAATGAAATTTTTTTTATAAATGAATACTTTTTATGAATGAATAAATATTTTTTGTGACTGAATGAATGAAGTAATATTTTTATGAATGAATAAATAAATAATTTATAAATGAATGTATGAATAAATACAAAATTTTGAATGAATAAATAAATGTTTATAAATGAATGAATGAAGAAATAATTTTTATAAACTAATGAATGAATGAATAAATATTTTTTATAAATGAATAAATAAATATTTTTTAATAAATGAATGAATTGATAAATGAATAAACGCATTTCCTATAAATGAATGAATGAATGAATAAATAAATCAGCTTACAAATAATTTTTATCAATGAATATGAATTAATGAAAAAAGAAATGAATGAACAAATAAATAACTTTTAACAATTTTGAATTTAGATTACACTTCAGTTTAGTTAATTTTATTGGCATTATTTATACTAATATTATTTATAAAATTGTTTTTTATTTAATTTCTGTCTGCAAAAACAACAGCTTTTGTTGCAGCATATATTACTAACCCTGCATATGCACGGTTATTCATTAACAGTTTGTCTGGATGCAGCACTTTTTTTTTTTTGTCTTAGTTTATATTTCATCTCAATGAGTGACCTAGATGACTCAGTTACTCACTCGAGCACATCAACATACTCCGTGTAAGGCCTCAGACTCTTTGATGTGTATTGAACGTGAATCATTTGTCTCTCGCAGGGTTCACAGGTCAGACGTGTGAGCATAACGTTGACGACTGCACCCAGCATGCCTGTGAGAATGGAGGCAGGTGCATCGACAGCGTAAACACCTACAACTGCCACTGCGACAAACACTGGACCGGTACTACTTTTTGTACTCCACAATAGTAATGATAATAAAGTGTAATAAATATTTAGCATGCACTTCACATGTGACCTCTGACCCCCTCCTCCTTCAGGTCAGTACTGTACGGAGGACGTGGACGAGTGCGAGCTCTCTCCTAACGCTTGTCAGAACGGAGGAACGTGTCACAACACCATCGGCGGCTTTCACTGCGTGTGTGTGAACGGCTGGACGGGCAACGACTGCAGCGAGAACATCGACGACTGCGCCAGCGCCGCCTGCTCACAGGGTGCCACCTGCCACGATCGAGTCGCGTCTTTCTTCTGCGAGTGTCCACACGGACGCACAGGTACGTGTGCTTTCTAATTTAATTTGTTTATATACCAGTGTTACTTTATATACTGTTAAAGTTTTTTGATTTGTAACTTTTTATTTGTAAATTTTCATTTCAGTTTTAGTCATTTAGCTTTTTTTTATTTCAGTTTGTTTTAGTCATTTTTATACCTCTACTTATTTTATTTAATTTTCATTTCAACTTATTCTTATTTTATTTTAGTTGCCGAGGCAACATTTCTACATTTCAAGTTTTATGAGTTTAAATTTTTAATCTCAGATTTTATCTTTTTTTATTTTAATTAAGTTCAGTTTTGTTTATTTCACTTATCTCTATGTAAACAATTGTTATTTTTATATTTTATTTTATGTGCATTATATATGTTTCAGTTGCATTTCATTTCATTTGTGTATGAAAACGATAGCTTTTATATTTTTTATATTTTACCTTTTTTTTGTTAAATTAAATTTTATTATTCTGTTTTAGTTAAGTTCAGTTTAGTTATTATATATAGCTATTATTTATATTTCAGTTGTTTCATTTCTGTCTATAAAACCAAAAGCTTTTATTTTTTATATATTTTTTTACATTTTATTTTATTATTTTGTTTTAGTTAAGTTCATTTTAGTTTATTTTATGGACATTGTTTATAATTCAATTACGAAAACAATAGCTTTTGTTATTTAGCATACGTAAATATGAATATTTTAGTTTAGTTCCGTTTAGTTAGTTTTATGGGCATTATTTATACTTAAATTGCATTTTATTTCATGTCTGTCTATGAAAAACATATCTTTTATATATTTTCATTTTATTCCAGCTTAATTTCAGTAACCAAAACCAATTGTTAACAGTTTTAGTTTCAGTTAACAATAACAAAATTGTTATCCACAGGTCTTCTGTGTCACCTTGACGATGCCTGCATCAGTAATCCGTGTCAGAAAGGCTCAAACTGCGACACGAACCCGGTGAGCGGAAAAGCCATCTGCACCTGTCCGCCTGGGTACACGGGATCGGCTTGCAACCAAGACATTGACGAGTGCTCGCTTGGTAAGTATAGAACATGATAGATTAGAAAGAATATAAAATGCAGAACGACTTTTGCATTACAGTACTGTTTGCATTTCAGGCGCAAACCCGTGTGAGCATGGCGGACGGTGTCTCAACACTAAAGGCTCCTTCCAGTGCAAGTGTCTCCAAGGTTATGAAGGCCCACGCTGCGAAATGGATGTCAACGAGTGCAAGTCAAACCCCTGCCAGAACGACGCCACCTGCCTCGACCAGATCGGTGGATTCCACTGCATCTGCATGCCAGGTATGAGTCTTTGACCACTGACCTGCATCAGAAGCGCATCATTACTGTGGTCTGACGGATGGATTGTTTTGGTGTGTAGGTTACGAGGGTGTGTTTTGTCAAATAAACACCGATGACTGCGCATCACAGCCTTGCCTCAACAATGGAAAATGCATTGACAAGATCAACTCGTTCCACTGCGAATGCCCCAAAGGTGACTACGGCATTATCATTTTTTAGAGATCTGAACATAAAATCTAGCAATGAAGATGCATTGTGGGTGAGCAGTCAAATTAAACATGGCATGCTTTTTTTCCCTGCAGGGTTCTCTGGGAATCTGTGTCAGGTGGATGTGGACGAGTGCGCCAGCACACCGTGTAAAAATGGCGCTAAATGCACAGACGGGCCGAACAAATACACCTGTGAATGCACTCCAGGTACACATTTTCATGTCATATTCTGCACTTCTACATTTGTTTTCTCCCCTGAAGACCATTTATAATATTAGCTGTGATATTTTCTTGCACCAAAAACATTTTCACATTAGGTTTGGTTCAAATATTCCACTTGTTTTCTGAACCTTTAGATTTTAGAATGTGTTTTTGTAACTCTATCTTATTTATCTTCTATTATATATTTATTAATATTTTGAATTCGATTTCATTTTTAGTTTTCATTTTAGCTTAAGTTTGTCATTTTGTTTTTAAGTATTTCTTTATTACTAAATATTGTAGAAACTTAATTTGCTGTAAAGTTGCTTTGCAATGATTTGTATCGTGAAAAGCGCTATACAAATAAACTTGAATTGAATTGAATTGAATTATGATTCTTAAGTAATACCTTAATTTATTTTTATAGTAATTTTCATAATTTAACTTATTTTATATCAGTTAGTTGCCAAGGCAGCATTTCTAAACTCCGTTAGAATTTAAGTTTTAAAAATCGAATATTTTATTTTATTTTGCTTTATTTTGTTTAATTGTATTTATTTTATTTGTTTTAATTTCATTTTATTAATTGATTTTATCTTATTTGTATTTTTTTCTGTTATTTTATCTTAATTTATTTAATCTTATTTTATTTTAACTTTTTTTTGTTGTATTTTATTTTATTTTTTATTTTATTTATTTTCATTTAATCTCTTTTTTTTTTATCACCAAAAAAGATTTTCACAATATTCCACATTATTTCGGATCCTTAGAATTGTTATTGTAACTCAGTCTTATTTCGAAGGCTGCACCCTTTGGAGGTCGCATTTGTTGGCCGCGTACGTCATCGAAGATGTCTCATTTCAGAAAAGCAACTGCTATAAAACCAATGAGCATAAATTACTGTAATTTCTTCCTTACTTTGGAATGTAATGGTTACTTTTTTGAAATGAGGCTGCCATAGTGATGTATGTGGCCTCCAGAGGGTGCAGCCTTCGAAATGAGACACAACCTGTAAATAATTCCATATGTAAATTGCCTGTATTATGATTGGCTAACATCTTCGCATATGAAATGAGCGTCACTGACAACATTCTAAATTTGCAATGTGGCTTTTCAAATGTATTTCTGCAGGGTTTGCTGGCGCTCACTGTGAGCTGGACATAAACGAGTGTGCGTCGAGCCCTTGTCATTACGGCGTGTGTCGGGACGGTGTGGCCACTTTTACCTGTGATTGTCGCCCCGGATACACCGGCCGCCTGTGCGAGACCAACATAAACGAGTGCTTGAGCCAACCCTGCCGAAACAGAGGCACCTGCCAGGACCGAGAGAACGCATACACCTGTACCTGCCCTAAAGGAACCACAGGTAACACATGCACGCACATAAAAACACTTGTGTGAAATATAACGGTGGATTTATGATGACATAATCATGTCGTGATTGCGTCCGCAGGAATGAACTGCGAGATTAACATTGACGACTGCAAGAGTAAACCGTGTGACTACGGAAAGTGCATCGACAAGATCAACGGCTACGAGTGTGTGTGTGAACCCGGATACACAGGTGAGTCAGAGCAGCATCTGTGTGTGTGTGAGAGAACAGGTGAACAGGTGGCCAGCGAAGGGGTGAACAGGTGGCTAGCGAAGTGCAGAGCTTGTGTATCAGATATCAGATATGACTCGGGACAGAGACTGCCTTTCCCAACTGGGACACACACTCACACAGGTGTGCTTTACCTTAATGCCACGGCCCGACCGATCACAAGACTGACCCTTTGTATGCTGCATTTAAGGAAAAGATACAATAGGCCCTGCTATACTGTGAATATAGGACAGCAGCAGGAGGACTTTCACAATTTAGCATGGCATCAAGTGCCTTTAAGGACACAATTTAAAACAAAACTTTATTTTATTAAGGGCTGATATTGCCCACAATCTTGTTTTCAAATTAGAATGCAAAGCAGAAACAGTAGTTTTTATATGCATTAACACACAAATTAAAAAAATTAATTAAGCTAATTAATTTAGCTCATGCTGTTGTTTGTCCCAATATTGCAACTTTATTTTATTAAGCAATGATATTGCCCACAATCCTTTATGCCACATAAGTGGAGGACAGTTTTCAACCTCAGTTTTATGACTTTTTCTACTAAAATAACACTGAATGCAAAGCCAAAACAGCAGTCTTTATATGCATGAACATAAAAGTTAATAAAGAATTTGAACTAATTTAGCTATATGCTAATGTTTGAGTGCAAACGGTAAGCATATGCAACATAAAACACTTTTTCTTGCTGTTTTTTTTTTTGTGTATATATAGTATTTTTGTCATTTAAGTGCCTTATTATTTGTAAGTTTTGCTATATACAGCTTTTATATTGCCCATAATCCTTTGCGCTATATAAGAAGGCGAGGACAGTTTTTTGAGCTTTTCTCAACCTCAATTTTACAACTTTTTCTAATAAAATACCACTGAATGCAAAGCTGAAACAGCTTTTTTATATGCATGAATCTAAAAGAGTTAAGTAATAAAGAATTTTGAGCTAATTAAATTGGCTAGATGCTAATATTTGCATGCAGAGAAAAAAAAACATAATTTCTTAGCCTAGTATGTCCCGATATTGTCATACTTAAATCTTTAAGTGGCTAAGGGCTCATATTGCCCACAATCCTTTGTGCACATAAGAGGTGGAAAGTTCACTTTTTAAACATCATTTTTATTTCTTTGTATGTATGTTTTCCAGCATGTTTTTTGCTGCATATAGATTATTTAGCACAGCCTCAAATGCCTTGTTTGCTATATTATAAAATTATTTAAAAAAAATAGTCCCTAAAATGTAAACCAAGGTTAATAGTAAGCAGTCTATGGGTGCTGCAAGTGAACAGGTTTTTTTAAGTATGACCTGAACACTTTTTGAGCAGCATTATATGTATTGTAGTAAGTATTATACTCTTGTTTAGCGGGTGTGAGAGAGAAATTGCAATAAAGTCCCACTGTTGTAAGAGAATCAAACAGTTACCCATTACTCTACAGAGGAGGGGTGTGTGTGTGTGTGGAGGGGGTAATTGTTGGTCGGCCGTCTGTGAAATAGGGTCTGTCCTTTTGTATCTGCAAACAGCCCTCTGTAGGACCTGCCCTCCCCCCAGCGAGTGTGTGAGGGGTGTGTGAGCGGGTCTGAAAGACAGAGAGAAAGGACGAATGAAAGAGCACAAGAGGGTGGAGGAAATCCTTTGTGCATTTGGAGCAGGGCTGGAGATTTGGGTTGGGGCCCACACACACAAACACACACACACAAAGGCAGACAAAGAACAAGAGGTCAACACAAATCTGAGTCCCAAGGAACATTCCTTTACTATGCAATTTAACTTATAAATAGTTATACGTCTCAAACTTCTGCTTAGATCACTGTAGACTTTGGAGAGCATCATATATGATAAATGCAGATGGTCAGTGAGGAAAATGATTGACAGGCTTTTCTCAACATATGTGAATGTGATATAAATCAAATATATGGCCTTTCAGTTGTTTATTATTATGATGATAATGTGATATTGACCTTAGAAACAACCTAACATCAATTTGAACCTCCTTTACTGTCTTAAATGAGGTCAGAATTGGTCATATTTCCTCAATTATTTCATCAATCTTACTCATTTGTGTGTGTGTGTGTGTGTGTGTATATTAAAATAAAATAATTAAAAAAAACTTTACATTTATTTAAAAAGGTGCATATATTATCTTTAAATATTTATATATATATATATATATATATATATTAAATAAATGAATATTAATAGAGTACTTTTATTATTTTAGTAGTTATTATTATTGTTATCACTTTATTGTTATTTTAAATAAATGCCGTTCCTTTAAACATCTATTAATCAAAACAATCTTTTTAAAAATGTGTCATGATTTCGGCAAAAATTTGAAACAGCACAACTGATTTCCACATTGATAATCATAAATGTTTCTTGAGCAGCAAATCAGCATATTAGAATGATTTCTGAAGGATCATGTGACAGTGAAGACTGGAGTAATGATGCTGAAAATACAGCTTTGATCACAGAAATAAATTATATTTTAAAATATATTCGTATAGTAAACAGTTCTTTTTAAATTCTAATAATGTTTCACAATATTACTGTTTTTACTGTATTTATGATCAAATAAATGCAGCCTTGGTGAGCATAAAGGACTTATTTCAAAAACAATTAAAAAAAAAAAATCATACTCGCGTAACTAAGGCTTTCATAATCAAATCACGTCCATCCTATATTATTTCCCACTGATTATTCAGTTGCACTCACATATGTCACATTTCAGAAGGTAACAGCGAATTGCATTTCTCTCGTCTTTTCCTCACATTTTTATATGTATTGTTATTCCTCACAGGCTCAATGTGTAACATCAACATTGACGACTGCGCATTAAACCCGTGTCACAACGGCGGCACCTGCATCGACGGCGTCAACAGCTTCACCTGCCTCTGTCCGGAGGGTTTCCGTGACGCCACCTGCCTCTCCAAACACGACGAGTGCTCCAGCAACCCTTGTATCCATGGCAACTGCCTGGACCAGATCAACAGCTACAGATGCATGTGCGAGGCCGGCTGGACGGGACGCAACTGCGACATCAACATCAACGAGTGTTTGTCCAACCCGTGCGTGAACGGAGGCACCTGTAAGGACATGACCAGCGGCTACGTGTGCACCTGCAGAGCCGGCTTCAGTGGTAAGATGCTGTGTCCCAGTTCACATACTATACTTCCTAAGTAGTATGGAAGATTAGGTCTAATGCGTTTGCATATTATTTACGGTGGATTTTCAAAGTATGCATGCTTTTTGGGCTGATGCTGCACAAAATCCTTTGCAGTACATATGGGAGGAGTTTGGGATGGTTCACATTCAACCATCTTAAATTTTATGAACTTTTTATACTAAAAATCGCATTAAATGCAAAGTCGACATAGCTGTTTTTAGATTTTGAACCTAAAAGTGAAGTAATAATGAAATTATTCATATGAAACGCATAACACTTACATGCAAATGGCAACAGAGTGTGTGCACAATTTTATGCACATTTTTAAAAATGTAGTTAGTATGCTTAAATTTTGCTGTAAAATTAAAGTATAATAATAAAATGCAATCTAATAATGTCAAAATAATAATTTGAAATAAAATAATATATTTTATTTTAATATTAATAATATTTCCGGTGGACTTTGACGTATGCATGCATGCTTTTAAAGCTAAAAATAATAAAATAAAATAAAAATGTTCAATAGATTTATTCAAATAAAATAAATCTTAGTGTAAGACTACAAAAGAATTAGTGACAGTTAACTTTAAACCTTCTTCAATTTTCTACACTTTTTCTACTAAAAATAGCATTGACTGCAAAGCCAAAAGAGATGTTTTTTTTATGTGTGAACATAAACTTTGCACAATATAATTCGCTTACAATTACTGTTACTCAATTTTATAACAGAGTAAACATAGTGTGCCACAATGCTGTCGTACTGTAATGCTACACACCCAAAAGCATGTATTTCCCCTTTTGTTTGTTTATTTTTGCATTTAGTGTAGCTAATGATTTGACTCTGTGTTTTCTTGCGTTTAGGTCCCAACTGCCAGACAAATATTAACGAGTGTGCGTCCAACCCCTGCCTAAACCAGGGCACCTGCATCGACGATGTGGCCGGATTCAAGTGCAACTGCATGCTGCCTTACACCGGTACAAACATGAACACACACACACACACATAACAGCCATTGTACAGCTGGTTCTTGTTTTGAAACGGCAAGCTTTGCAGAGGTGTGTGAAAAAATGTCAGGGGACGAGAAATAACTGTGTCGAGGGTGGCTACTCAAATAGGTCCATTTCCTGTTTGGCCCCTTCCTGTTTGCTGTTGAGGCAAAGAATTGACAATAGAAGGAAACGCCAAGTGACTTCCTTCTTCGGCTGGTTACCGTAGAAACAGATAAGGAAGTGCCTGCAGGAACTGAGCTGGAAAAATGAGGCAGTAGAAGAGCGAGACTGAAATAACAAAGAAAGAAACTTCTGCGCCGAATCAACAGGGTTTTCTGCACTGATTTTGAGGAAAAACCTGCAGAATTCTGGGTGGATTTAAACATGCTCAAATGTGTATTACACTTATATTGGTAGCAGAAAACATACTCAAATTAGTCAAAATATTTAAAGGGGTCATATGATGCGATTTCAAGTTTTCCTTTCTCTTTGGAGTGTTACAAGCTGATTGTGCATAGATAAGATCCCTGAAGTTGCAAAGACTAAAGTCTCAAAACCAAAGAGATATTCTTTATCAAAGTTAAGACTCTGCCACGCCCCCCTAAAATGGCTCGTTCTAACACGCCCCCACATATCTACCTCACTATGTGGAAAAAAGCATCATATGACCCCTTTAATAAACAAACATTCAGGGGGTGTACAGTATGCTTTTGCAGTGTTTTCCTGCCTGTATCAGTGTAATGTTTGTATCATGTATACCAGTGGTTCTCAACCTCACTGCAGATATTTTTTACAACTTAAAAGTATGTGAAGCTCAATTTTAGAGTAACTTTAACAAATAAGCACAAGTCAACCTGCCATATCAAACAAGACATCAAAGGACTGCATATAAACTACTGTACGGATCCATTCAGAATTGCTAAACATTCTGAATGTGAGAAAACTCAGCGATCTGAAGGCGGCTCGACATCATCAGTGAACAGTTCCTCTGTCAGAACAAGGTCTATCTGTGTTTGGAGCGTCTGATGCCCATATGCACATAAACACCACTGATCCTCACAAACTTCTCCAAAACACACTTCTTCAGCGAGCATCTGTTATAAAACACTCGCTGTACATTAATTTTGACAACTACATGAATATACAGAACTGTGTTCAAGCAGAAATATGATGTTTTAGTGATCAGTGCGCCAAGAGCGCACATACACGGGTGGATTTAAGTTTAGTTGACGACAATAACCCTAGCCTGTATGTAACTTTTGCATCAGTTTTGATGCTTTCTCAATGTGTGCATTTCAGGCGAGGTGTGTGAGAGCGTTTTGGCTCCCTGCACTCAGCGTCCATGTAAGAACGGAGGCGTTTGTCGCGAATCGGAGGATTTTCAGAGCTTCTCTTGCACTTGTCCTGCTGGATGGCAAGGTAAGAGTGTGTGTGTGAGTTCATGTGTCTTTCACATTCTCTACATGTCATGATCTTCTTCATAACCGCTGTCGTCTCACTACAGGTCAGACGTGTGAGGTGGACATTAACGAGTGTGTGAGGAATCCTTGCACTAATGGAGGAGTGTGTGAGAACCTGCGTGGAGGATATAAGTGCCGCTGCATCCCCGGATTCAGTGGAGATCTGTGCCAGAACGATATTGACGACTGCGCGCCAAGTAAGACACGCACAAACCTAGACAGCATTTCTGGGCATCATAGAACATTAGATGGTGCTTTTGATGCCCTGTAATGCTGTCTACATAGGCAGCTCGCAAGGTTTTAAAACAGACATTGTTTTAAAGGACTATTATACAAGAATAAAATAAAAGAATAAACTATTATATGTGGTTTTTAAATCACTCTGTGATGTTTTATGCTCTCTTTTAATTGAATTTGTTTTCCTCATTTTAATATGCTTTATACATTTGTATTACTAAAGCAATGCAAATAAAGCAAAATAACAAGCAAATAATAAAATAAAATAATGTAAAAAATAAAAAGTAATAAAAAACAAAGTTAAATAAAATTCTGTAAAATAAAATTTTACAATTGATAGCAGAAGTGCAAATGATAAAAATAAACGTAAAAAAGTCAATTAAAAAATGTGAAAAAAAATTAACAGAAAATTGAAATGAAGTAGTTTTATTTTAGAAATAAAATATTGAATGTCTTTTATACTGTTTTAATAATACAAATGTAAAATAAAGCAATATAACAGGTGCGAATGCTAAAATAAAAATTAATTAATGTAAAACATTAAAAATGAAATGAATTAGAAATAAAAAAAAAATAAAAAAAGAAAATTAAATAAAATGCAGTGTTATTAAAAAAATGTAATGTGCTTTATTTGCACTGCTTTAGTCATACAAATGTACAATAAAGTAAAATAACAAGCACAAATTGTAAAATAAAATTAATGTAAAAACAGTAAATGAAATTAAATGAATAAAAAATGTTATATTAAATTAAAAAAATTAAAACAAAAATGAAAACAGAAAATTAAATAAAATGCAGTTTTATTTTAAAAGTGAAATATTTAATGTGCTTTATTTGCACCATTTTAGTAATTCAAATGGTACAATAAAGTAAAATAAAAAAAGTGCAAATGATAAAATAAAAATAAATGAATGTGAATTAAATTAACAATTAATTAAAAAATAAAATAAATTAAATGTCATTTTATTTTAAAAATAAAATATTTCATGCAAATCAACAAATAGAATAGATTATGTGGTAACATTCCTTAATAAACAAGAGATTATTAAAATACTGAATAAAAAGACTGAATATGGCAGTAATTGAAATTATTCTCTCTCTCAGATCCGTGCAGTAACGGCGGTGTGTGTCAGGACCGTGTGAACGGCTTTGTGTGTGTGTGTTTGGCTGGTTTCCGTGGTGAGCGCTGTGCAGAGGACATAGACGAGTGTGTGAGCGCCCCCTGCCGAAACAGAGGGAACTGCACCGACTGCGTCAACAGCTACACCTGCAGCTGCCCTGTAGGATTCAGCGGCATCAACTGTGAGATCAACACACCCGACTGCACTGAGAGGTACTTGCACGACACTTTTTCAAATGCATTTTAAATTCATGTTATTTTTTTTTGCATTTTAAATTTAAAACGTATTTTAAAATGAAAATGCATTGAATTCTTTTTCATTTGCATACTGGCAATCTCAATCTGTGTTGTTTCTCCTCACCAGCTCGTGTTTTAATGGAGGAACATGTGTGGACAGCATAAACTCGTTCTCATGCGTGTGTTTGCCGGGATTCACCGGGAATTACTGCCAGCATGACGTTAACGAGTGCGACTCGCGGCCGTGCCAAAACGGAGGCACATGTCAGGACGGATACGGCACCTACAAATGCACCTGCCCACACGGATACACCGGACTCAACTGCCAGGTACACAAACACACGCTGTTTTTCCTCTCTAAACAACAGAAATCTGTAAATTAATGTACAGGAATATATATACATTTATATAAGTAGTGTATATAGTTATATAATTATTTTTATCTTTTATTTTATTTATTTATATACAAAAGAATGTATATTTTTTAAATATTATATAAATATTATATTTAGTGATTTTTTTTTTTTATTTCTTTATTTTTTAGTAGTATATTTTCATGATATAGATATATTTGGTACATGTTTTATTTCCTGACGCTTGTGTGTTTCAGAGTCTGGTGCGCTGGTGTGACTCGGCCCCCTGTAAGAACGGTGGCTCATGTTGGCAGCAGGGGGCGTCCTTCACCTGCCAGTGTGCCAGCGGCTGGACCGGCATCTACTGTGACGTCCCCAGTGTCAGCTGTGAGGTCGCCGCCAGGCAGCAAGGTAACGATCACTAATAATAAGATTACTATTTTTCTACTGATGTTGTAACTTAATTAACTGCAGGGGTTGATGAAAAGCTAATAATGAATTGAATCATAAAAATGTCAAATTAAAATGATTAAATAATTTTAAAAAATCAGCATTCATAAATGAATAAATAAATGTAAATTATGAATAAAAAAATTAAATTCAATATTTTTTACCAGCATGTCATGTGACCATTAATTGACTGTTATTAAATTATTGTTATTCAATTATTGAAATATTAATGTAAAATATCAGTGAGAAAGTTTGAGAATGCCTGTTTTAAAATATATTAAATGTTAGATAACAGATAAAAAAGTAATATATTTTATTTAACAAGTTGAGATTTTTAAATCAAAATTATTACATTTTTTATTACTTTCGTCAATATTTGTAATTTCTGACAAATTAATAAATAAATGAAAATAACAAAAAATAAGTATAAAAAAACCTAAAATAAATAATGCATTTACATAAAATAAATATACATTTTAAAAAGTGTGACCATTGACTGACATTCGAGAACCACAAACATGCAAATGTGTTGTTAAATTAATGTTAACTTAAAATTTCAGGGTTACATTAAGTATATATTTTAGGTGAAAAGAATTCAACTGACAAAAAAGTTTGGGAATCTCGGTTTTAAATTATATTACATATTAGATAACATATAAAAAGTAATTTTTTGACCAAAAATTGAAAAATATTTAACACTTATGGCGATATTTGTAATTTCGACCCTGGTTAGACTGTGTATTTTCTCCTAGCATGCAAACAAGCGAAAAATGTTCTGCTTTTTAAAAATGTTTACCACTTTGACATGCTGTGTCTCCTTTTATTCAGGAGTGTCTGTGACTGTTCTGTGTCGTAACGCGGGTCAGTGTGTTGACGTGGGTAACACACACCTGTGCAGATGTCAGGCCGGATATACAGGCAGCTACTGTCAGGAGCAGGTGGACGAGTGCATGCCGAACCCCTGCCAGAACGGAGCCACCTGCACCGATTACCTGGGAGGATACAGCTGTGAGGTATAAAAACACACACACACACACACACACCTGTACATCATCAGTGCTGACCAGATTACTTACAAATTGTAGTCCGTTACTGATTCCAAATTACATGACAAAAATTGTATGTAATGTAATCCATTACATTACACATTTTAGGTAATATAATCGGATTACTTTTAGATTACTTGTGACCCAACTCATTTATCACATTGATAATATGATAAAATGAGATTGTATTGCATTACATTTTAATTATAATACAAGTACTTCATTTTTGGAATCTGATTACATAATCCAGATTACATGTAATCAGTTACTACCCAGCACTGTACATCATCATTATACGAGTCTAACGTCTGTTTCTCTCCTTCAGTGCGTTCCTGGATATCACGGAGTCAACTGCAGCAAGGAGATAAATGAGTGTCTGTCTCAACCCTGTCAGAACGGAGGAACCTGCATCGACCTCATCAACGCGTACAAATGCTCCTGTCCACGGGGAACACAAGGTATGGACTCATTCACACGCTCACAAACACTGGATTCATCACTTCATTCTTGAGCTGGTGAATCATTTTGATTGTTTTCTCCTGGCGTGTTTGCAGGCGTTCACTGTGAGATTGATGTCGATGACTGTTCCCCGGTCGTGGATCCGTTAACCGGCGAGCCGCGCTGTTTTAACGGCGGCCGCTGCGAGGACCGTGTGGGAGGTTACGGCTGCGTGTGTCCGGCTGGTTTTGTGGGCGAGCGCTGCGAGGGCGACGTCAACGAGTGCCTGTCTGACCCCTGTGACCCCAACGGATCCTACAACTGCGTACAGCTCATCAACGACTTCCGCTGCGAGTGCCGTACAGGATACACTGGTACCAACACACGCATTTGACACACTCCAGTTGCAGTGAAAATAAACATATATCAGTGAATATGACTAATATAAATACAGCGAACACTAGATCATTTACTGTTAGTGAATCACAAGCAAAAAGAAGAAATTAGGCTATATTTAGCCTTAAAAAATATAAATAAATAAATGAATAAAAAAATAAAACAAAATAAATCTTTTACATGAAAATGAAAATTTTAAGGATTTTAGTTTAATGGCAATTAAGCTTATTTCTCTCTCAAATTCTTATTACTTTAATGCTGAAAAAATCTCATTAGTGTAAAACAGTAATAAAAAGAAAATAATCCTGTCCAGACTTTATTTATTGAATTATTGATTGATTGATTAACTGATTTATTGTCCTCGTACTTATTATTATTATTATTATTATTATTATTATATTATATTACTTTATTATTATTATACTATTATTATTATTATTATAGTATTATACCTTACATTATAACTATACTTCATTTTATACTTCACAGGTATAATTTAAAATGTAAACATTTTTATTTATTAATTTTATTGATAGAGTTATTCTAAGTATACGTAGAATTATACTTTACAGATATACTTTACAATTTAAACTTATTTTATTTTATTTCATTCAGTAAAACAAAAACTATGATAAAGTGTACTTAGAATTGTACTTATTTATTATATTTAAAAAAAAATTATTTATTGCATTCTGAGGGGTGAAATATGACCCAGAGATTTTAGTGAAAATTTTTTTAGTTTAAATTTTTTTATTTTTTTTTATTCACAGGTAAGCGTTGTGAAACTGTGTTCAATGGTTGCAAGGACACACCATGCAAAAATGGAGGAACGTGTGCTGTAGCGAGTAACACCAAACACGGATACATCTGCAAGTGTCAGCCGGTGAGTAAAAACACACATCTGTGATTCACACCATTAGTGCTTGAGCACTGATGGATCAGTTTAGAAACACCTTTAAGTGCACTTTCTAACCTTTGGGTCTCTCTCAGGGTTACTCTGGCTCCTCCTGCGAATATGACGCCCAGTCCTGCGGCTCTCTGCACTGTCGTAACGGTGCTACCTGCGTCTCGGGACACCTGAGTCCCCGCTGTCTCTGCCTGCCGGGCTTCAGCGGACACGAGTGCCAAACACGCATGGACTCGCCCTGCCTCAATAACCCCTGCTACAACGGCGGCACCTGCCAACCCATCAACGACGCCCCGTTCTTCCGCTGCTCCTGCCCCACCAACTTCAACGGACTCCTCTGCCACATCCTTGACTACTCCTTCAAAGGAGGGCAGGGCCGAGACATCGCCCCGCCACCGGAGGTGGAGATCCGATGTGAAATCGCTCAGTGCGAAGGCAGGGGCGGAAATGCCATCTGTGATACCCAGTGTAACAATCACGAGTGCGGATGGGACGGCGGCGACTGCTCTCTGAATTTCGACGACCCGTGGCAGAACTGTAGCGCCGCCCTGCAGTGCTGGAGGTACTTCAACGACGGGAAATGCGACGAGCAGTGCGCCAATGCTGGCTGCCTGTATGATGGCTTCGACTGCCAAAGACTGGAGGGGCAGTGCAAGTAAGTGAAATGTATTTATTTTTCTTTTAATTTAATTATTTAACTATATATTTTTATTTATATTCTTTATTTGTATTACTGCTTTACTTTGTATTTACAGTTCATTTATATATAATATAAAATTTAAACTTTAATTTTATTATTACTCATTTTGTTTTATTTTTGCTGTTTTATTTATTTATACATTTTTTAAAATGTTTTATTAATTTTTCTATTGCTTTATCATTAAGGGCCAATTTTAAACTGTGAAAAATATATTCTAATAGAAAAATATGAAAAATAATAATAATAAAATGTTCCTTACAACATCAAGGCTGTCATAAGTTTTATTTTAGTATTATTTATAATACTAATATTATATTATTAACTAATATTTATTTAATGTTTATTTAATAGGTTTTATTTATTTATTTACATTTATTTATCATGAAGGACTAATTTTAAAATGCACCTTAATGGAAAAATCCAAATAAATATTATGATGATGATGATGATAATAATAATATTAAAAAATAGCAACATTTCACACATGCATATAGAGAAACCAGTGTAAAATTTGCCATTAATTTAGTTTTTTAACCTCTCCTTCAACTTCCTCCTCAATCTCTCTCTCTCTCTCTCTCTTCAGTCCGCTGTATGATCAGTACTGTAGAGATCACTATGCGGATGGTCACTGCGATCAGGGCTGTAATAACGCCGAGTGTGAATGGGACGGTCTGGACTGCGCCGATGACGTTCCTCAGAAACTGGCTGTGGGAAGTCTGGTTCTAGTGGTCCACATCCCACCGGATGAACTTCACAACCGCTCCTCGTCTTTCCTCCGCGAGCTGAGCGGACTGCTGCATACCAACGTGGTGTTCCGCCGCGACGCTAACGGAGACCCGCTCATTTTCCCGTACTACGGCAACGAGCACGAGCTGAGCAAACACAAGCGCTCTGATTGGACGGACCCGGCTCAGCTGCTGCAGCGCGCCAGGAGGAGCCTGACGGTGTTCATGAAGCCCCGCCTACGACGGGAACTGGATCAAATGGAGATCAAAGGGTGAGTGAAATCAAATCACTGTTAAATCTGAACAAATGAATGCAACTAATGATACAGTATAATAGTGCTTTAGATTTGTGATGATGACGTTTCCATGTTTGTGTTGCAGGTCCATCGTCTATCTAGAGATTGACAACCGTCAGTGTTATCAGCAGTCTGACGAGTGTTTCCAGAGCGCGACAGATGTGGCGGCTTTCCTCGGAGCGCTGGCCTCTAGCGGGAATCTCAATGTTCCTTACATCATCGAGGCCGTCACAAGTGAGTGCCACATTTATGCCAAAATCTGTGCTTTATTATTATTTATGTTCTTTTACAGTATTTATTAATATTTTGAAAAAGTTAGTAATTTTGTTATGCACTTGTGATTTTTATTCTTTTTTTAAACATTCATAATTGGGAATAATTTATTTTTATTTCAGTTTTGTTTGTCATTTTAGTACTTTTGTACAACTCACTTATTTCAACATTTCCAATTTTCATTCACATTTTCATGTAATATTTATATTTTATTTTATTTCACCTTTAATTTTCAGTTTCAATTTTATTTTGTCATTTTAATGTACGTTTTGTCTTTTTAGTTTTATATTTCTATTTAAGTTTAGTTTTATTTCCGTTTTAGTCATTTTAATACATAGAGAGAGAGAGAGAGAGAGAGAGAGATTTAAATTGTTTTTATTTCAGTTTTGGTGATTTTAGTACTTAAACTCATTTTATTTCAATTAGTTTTCAAGCAACATTTCAATTATTTTTTTATTTTAGTTTTTCATCAAATATTCATATTTTATTTTAGCTTTCAGATTCATTTTAATTTTTAGTTTTTTTCATTGTCTTTTTATTCTTTTTTTTATATATATATTTCTATATAGCTTTAAATTATTATTTCAGTTTTAGGTTTAGCCATTTTAGTATTTAAACTCATTTATTTCGGTTAGTGTCCAAGCAACATTTCTAATTTTTGATATTGTGTTGTATTTCTGCTTCATTTTATTTACCGAAAATGATTGAACAATTTTAGATTTATTTAACTATCACACTGAAACATACTCTACACAGCCCTACATTAATAACTGTATCTGTGCGCAGGTGAGGACGCCCCTTCAAAGACAGGAGAGATGTACCCTGTGTTCCTGGTGCTGCTGGCGCTAGCGGTTCTGGCGCTGGCCACTGTGGGCGTCGTGGTCTCCAGGAAGAGGAAGAGGGAACATGGGCAGCTTTGGTTCCCAGAGGGATTTAAAGTAACAGAACCCAAAAAGAAACGAAGAGAACCAGTCGGAGAGGATTCTGTTGGACTCAAGTGAGTGTGTGACACTGGTTAAAGAGACAAATATTAGATGAAAAACGTAAACAAAACATAAATTCAAAATGTTGCCTTAGCAGCTAACTGAAATAAGTTTAAGTTGAGGTACTAAAATTACTAAAACTAAAATAAATAAATAAATAAAGCTAAATGAAATATTAATAATAAAATGACTAAAGAACATAACAAAATGACTAAAACTAAAGTTTAAATGAAAATTGAAAATATTCTATTCAAAATATCAATAAATACTATAAAAAGTATATTAATAATACTAAAATAATGCTGTGCATAATTCATTAAAAAATTATAACATATTATAATATAGTGCAAGTTATATAAGTTATAATATAATGTAATATAATATCATGTAACTGACTTTAGCTGAAATATGACTCTGTTATTGTCTTTTTGCATCGACAAACTATTTTCCTGTTTGACATTGTAAAGCTGCTTTGACACAGCCAGTATTGTATAAAGCACTATACAAATAAAGTTGACTTGACTGGCTGAATGTAATGAATTTATTCACTAATGCATGTCTTTCATATAAGTGTGAGTGACTTTATAATGCAGTTTAATAATGTATATTTAATGTATAAAAATATATAACAGTTAAAGGGACCATGTGATATTTTTGTAAAAAGTTATATTTTGCAGCTAAACTTATGTGCCGTGTCATTTTAGTATTATTCACAATATATACTATTATTTTTAATTGGCTTTAATTTTAATTCATTTAATAAATTTAAGTTTTGTTTAAGTTAAGTTTGTTTCTTGTTTTTTTAAGTTTAAGTTTTGGTACTATTCGTTTGTGTTTTTTTCTTTCTTGCACGTAACCGTTTTGCACCTTTATGACTCACATTAATGACAACATACAACTTTGCATCCCATCAGGCCTCTGAAAAACTCTGACAGCTCTCTGATGGATGAACAACTGAGCGAATGGGCAGAAGACGACACGGCTAAACGATTCCAGGTGAGTCTTAAAACATTGTACGCTGTCTGTGTAAAGTTCTATCCAGTGTTTAACCCCAGATGGATGTGTAACCGTGTGTATTTGTGTGTAGTTTGAGGAGCAGTCCATTCTGGACATGAGCGGTCAGCTGGATCACCGGCAGTGGACGCAGCAGCACCTGGACGCCGCTGACCTGCGTCTGAACTCTATGGCTCCGACTCCACCGCAGGGCGAGATCGAGAACGACTGCATGGACGTCAACGTCCGCGGGCCTGGTGAGCGCTTACACCTTTACCATCACTTACTGATGACAGCTCTGGAGTTTTCTTTAAAACTCTCCTCGGTTTCTCTCGTAGATGGTTTCACTCCACTGATGATCGCGTCGTGCAGCGGCGGCGGTCTCGAGAACGAAAACGTTGAGGGAGAAGACGATCCCTCCGCTGATGTCATGTGCGACTTCATCTACAACGGGGCCAACCTGCACAATCAGACGGACCGGACCGGCGAGACCGCGCTGCACCTGGCTGCCCGCTACGCCCGCTCAGACGCGGCCAAACGCCTGCTGGAGTCGTGCGCCGACGCTAACGTTCAGGATAACATGGGCCGCACGCCTCTCCACGCCGCTGTTGCTGCTGATGCACAGGGAGTCTTCCAGGTAAATGAGAAAAATACCGATTATATTCAGCTTATCATGATTCAGGAGGGTCTGAACTAAATTAATTTGTGTGAAAGCAACAACAGCTACATGATAAAAGATGTTATTAATATTATTATTAGTAATGATGGTAGTAGTATATGTTATTAATAACAATGTGTTTGTTTTATTATTAAAATGTTTTGTTTTTTTATTTCAATTTTAATATTATAAAATAATATTTAATCTTATGTTATTGTTAACTATATTAAAAATAATTTTGGTAAATGAAATAAAGTTGAAATAAAATCAAATATAACATGTTCGGAAATTTAAACGTACACGGAAATGAAAAATGTTCCCTTGGCACACTAAAGTGACTCAATTTAAAACTTTAATAATAATAATAATAATAAAGGAATATGAGCTAACAAGACTAAATAGAAATATTTCTAACAAAAGCTAATACGTTTAATATATTAAATGTATATTTAATGTATTCATATTAAAATATATAATGTATATTTAATGTATAATATAAATAAAAGAGAAATATTAAAAAATTATAAAAATGACAAAAGCATGTAACAGAAGTACTAAAAATGTTAAATAAAATTAAAATAAAAAGCAAATTGTAAATATAACTGCTTTAAATAATGCTAAAATAACACTGCACATAATACATTAAAACAATTAAGTTCTCCCTTTAAATCTGTGTGACTTTTATATTGCAATTTAATAATATATTTAATGTATAAATGTATATTTAATATGTAAAATTTATATTTAATGTATAATATAATTAATTTTGTGTACATTTTGTATTTCTACCATGTAATTTTATGTTTTTTAGCTGCCCTTGGTTGTTGCATAATTTTGAAACTTTGCTTTGTGTTTGGAAACAGATTCTCATTCGGAACCGAGCGACGGATCTGGACGCCCGCATGCATGATGGAACGACGCCGCTGATCCTGGCCACCCGATTGGCTGTCGAGGGAATGGTGGAAGATCTCATTAACTGCCATGCAGATCCCAATGCTATTGATGATTCTGGTATGAATACAAACAAACATTGTATGCGCAACCAAATCTATCAAAACACCTTTCATTGGTAGTTATTTTGAAGATGCATGGCTGTCCACGCTAACTCGCTCTGTTTTTATGTGTGTGTAGGTAAATCGGCTCTTCACTGGGCGGCTGCAGTTAATAATGTGGATGCTGCTATCGTTCTTCTGAAGAATGGAGCGAATAAAGACCTACAGAATAACAAGGTGGGTTTGTGCATCAGAGTGTTTACAGTAAAATAAAATTGTGTCAATGAGTTTATAATTAAAAATTAAAACTGTTATTTTGAATTATTCCACATTAAAATGTGTTTATGTAGCCATGTTGTTTTAGTATTATTGTAGTTTCTATTAATATTTTGAAATGGTTTTTGTTTTTATATTTTAAGTTTTCATTTCAACTTTTTGTTTAATTTTTAGTTATGTTATGTGCATTTTTTAATTAATATTTGTTTAATTTCTTTTTTATTTCTTATTTAATTTTTATTCATTTCCAGTTTTTTTTCATTTAGTTGGCAAGGAAACATTAGTTTTTCATCTAATATGTTACATTAAACATAAAAATTAAAACCGCATTGTGCATGATTCATCAGTGTAAATTATTCTAAATTAAAATTGTAATAACCTGTTTGTTTTTATAGCAGTTTTATTTTAGCATCATTTATATAGTTATTATAGTTTTTACTAATGTATTTAATAATATTTATTTTTAAATTTTAAATGTTCTTTTTAACTTTTTAATTTTATGTGCATATTTATTAGTTTTTGGTTATTTTTTTAATATTTAGGTTTAATTAATTTTTTTATTTCAGTTTTAGTTTTATTTATTTCCAATTGGTAATTTTAGTGCTTCATCTTAAACTTAGTTGGTTACCAAGGCAACATTTTTAATTTATGTTTAGTTTGTTCTAATATTTATATTTGATTTCACCTTTATTTCAGTTAGCAAAAATATTAACGATAATATGGTTTGCAGGAGGAGACACCACTTTTCCTGGCCGCTCGTGAGGGAAGTTACGAAACCGCTAAAGTCCTTCTTGATCACTTGGCCAACCGTGAGATCACGGATCACCTAGACCAGCTTCCACGCGACATCGCGCAGGAGCGCATGCACCACGACATCGTCCGTCTGTTAGAAGAATACAGCCTGGTCCAGAGTCCCACGCTGCCCTTATCGCCCCCTCTCTGCTCGCCGAACACCTACCTAGGCATCAAACCCAGCCCGGGCGGTGCCAACAACACGGCCAAGAAGGCACGGAAAGCGGGCGGTAAAGGCGTAGGAGGGAAGGACAGCGGAAAAGACATGAGAATGAAAAAGAAAAAGAGTGGAGAGGGCAAAAATGGAGGCATTATTGAAGTGGGCATCCTCTCGCCAGTCGATTCGCTGGAGTCACCGCACGGTTACCTGTCGGACGTCTCGTCTCCGCCCATGATGACATCACCATTTCAACAGTCCCCGCCCATCACTTTAAATCAACTCCAAGGGTTGGCTGACTCCCACATGGGTGGAGCTCTTCAGAGTTTAGGGAAGCAGTTTGACTCCGCCCCTCCTCCTCGCTTATCCCATCTGCCAGTGCCTAACAATGGAGGCGGAGCTCAAACGGCGGCGTGCGATTGGCTGCAAAGAGTGCAGCACCAGCAACAGCAGGCAGGCTTCACAACCCTGATACCCACAATGCTCTCTGCCACCAATATGCCACAGGTCATGGGCTATCCCACAATGCAAAGCAGCCACCTCGGCGCCCCGTCGCACATGATTCCCAACCACGCCCACCAGAATATGCCACACATGCAGCACCAAAACAGCACCACCTCCGGCCACGCCCTCTCTCATCACTTCCTAGGTGACCTAAGTGGGCTGGATCTTCAGTCCGGCTCAGGACACGCCCCCATCCAGACCATCCTATCACAGGAGAGCCAGCGCATGGCTCCGCCCATTTCTAGCACGCAGTTTCTGACTCCGCCTTCTCAACATAGCTATTCCAACCCTATGGACAACACGCCCAGTCACCAGCCACAGATTCCCGACCACCCGTTCCTCACACCCTCCCCTGGATCTCCCGACCAATGGTCAAGCTCGTCTCCACATTCCAACGTGTCTGATTGGTCAGAGGGTATCTCAAGCCCGCCCACTAGTATGCAGATGAACCATATCCCAGAGGCCTTCAAGTAGGCGGTGCATTGAGAAGCTAAACTGAATAGACAATTTGATATTAATGATAAGAACTCTTTTTATTGATTTTTGTATTTATTTATATGCGTATTGGACTACAGATATAAGATTTTTTTAATTTATACTGCATTTTATTTTTATTTTGACCATTAACTGTTCTGAAAATAATTTAGAAAAATATGATGCTGCCAGAATTTTTTTGTTTTTGTTTTTAATTAAAATTTCAGTATTAATTAGATTTATATGGTCCTTTTTACCAAACCATAAATTTTCTGTGAACAAAAAATGTAGAAAAGAGTCTTAATATTGTGATTTTATTGTATGACACACGTGCACGCATACACGCTGACATGCCTCTGCACACGTCTGTTTGTGTTTTTACATGAAAGAGAGCCGATTACGGCTGATTTATGCTATGTTACCGAGTATCGTCTGTAGACACTGTTCTGAGTTCATTTTGAACCCAAATCCTTTTCCCATGGTACCCTGCTTCAGGTGTTTTGGGGAGCTTTTCGTATGTAGCGTAGTGTTCACTGTTATTTATTGCCTGCTGTAGACATGTAGGACATATTATGACATGTAGATGAGTTTGTGTGTGTGTGTGTGTGAGAGAGGAGAGAGAGGGAGAGAGAGAAGAGACAGGTGTGTGTGTGTGAGAGAGAGAGAAAGAAGAAACAGGTGTGTGTGAGAGAGAGAGAGAGAGAGAGAGAGAGAAGAGACAGGTGTGTGTGTGTCGCAGTGTGATGGCATCATCTGTGTTCATGAGGTGTGATTGTGGCTTTCCAGACATGTTTATTAAATGCAGATCAAATGTTTTAATGATGACATGAAAAAGACTGACTTGTAAAAAAAGTATTTTGTTCAATGATTTTGTAAAGTGACTTTTCTTGACAATAAAGGACACCGTTTGGTGACATTACTTTCACTTGTGTTGTCAGACTTGATTTGCCTTCAAAATATTAATGTGAATGGCAAAAAAGCATAACTATTATTATTTCTTAAACTATTGTTTGAAAGATTTTTTGAATGTTTTTGAAGTCTATTTATGCTCACCAAGGCAGTATTTATTTGATCAAAAACAGAGTAAAAACTGCAATTTAATCATTAGTTTTCTATTTGCAATTTATTCCTGTGATCAAAACTGAATTTTCAGCATAATTACTTCAGTCTTCAGTGTTGTATGATCCTTCAGAAATCATTCTAATATGCTGATTTGCTCTAATTTGCTCAAGAAACATGAAAGGAACATCCTACTATATATTTATTGATTAAATCGGTATATAAATTAAAAGACATTTCAAATTAAGCAAATATTGTTACTTAATAATAATAAATTATAGGCATCAGTTCTCTTTGTTTTACTATACAGTCATGCAATATTTTTTTTTATTTTGTTGTAAAATAAATACTTTTTAAAAATAAATTCCCTCAATAATATTTGAAAGCATAAAACCAAAATAAAATAAAAAAAACTCACCTCAATGATAAAGTATTTTTATGTAAATACGGTATTAATATTTCAAATAGCCATAGTATGTTTCAACTTCTCACTCACATGCTGCATTTTATGTGGTTATTTAAAAAAAAAAAAAAAGGCATTTGAGCCCAAAGTATCTCTGGATGGATGAGTGCAAATGCTTTCCCCAGATTCAAGAGGAACCCGTGACATTCACTGAATGAATTTTTCACTGCTTCACCTCTGCTATTTAAAGACTGAACGAGGCTCCTGATTCACCTGTGACTCTCCATTTACAGCCTGGAAAAGTGCACTTGAGAACATGCATCTAAAATTAAAACTAGACTATTAAATATGAAATAATGACAGGTTCATGTGCCTTTGGTTTTCCAGGCTACTCATTCATTGAAATGAATTTTTGTTTGTTCCTGTGTGACTCTGTTTAATCGATACTCCTGCAGTGAACTGACATACATCAGAGTGTGTGTTGACAGTCAGTGGATACACATGAAAGAAATAGTTCACCAAAAATAAATATATAAACAAAAAAATATAAAAATAATTGCTCAAAATGTGATTCTCAGGGGTCATTGTCTCATCCGATCAATTATTCCATTCAATCTGGCAAATGAAAAATATTTAACAAACGGAAAACGAGATTTTGGCTAATACTGATTGTGGTTTACAAATCGGTTAATGGCTTCAATATTTCATTCGTGCATGTGGGTGCTGCTGAAACAAACACCCCTTTTGTCTTCTTGGCCATCCAAAATGTAGATGAGTTTGTTTTTTCATCAGGACAGATTTGGAGAAATGTAGCATTGCATCACTTGCTCAGCAATGGATGCTCAGCAGTGAATGGGTGCCATCAGAATGAGAGTCCAAACAGCTGATAAAAACATCACAATAATCCACACCACTCCAGTCCATCAGTTAATGTCTTGTGAAGTGAAAAGCTGTGTGTTTTCTAAGAAACAAATCCATCATTAAGGCATTTTCATTTCAAGCCATGATTCTGATCAAAATATGACTCCGTAATCCATAATATCGCTTCCTCCAGTGAAAAAGTCCATCTCCTGTTGTCCTCTCATATCAAAATCCAGCCACCACATATTTGTTTAGAGTTGATTAGGACTGTTTTTCGCTTGTAAACAGTGCTCGATGTGTGCAGATTTCTCTCCTGATTCAGAAAACGACTTTTTCACTGGAGAAAGCAATATTATGGATATTGGATAGCGGACTCGTGTTTTAACCAGAAGCAATGGTTTGAAGTTAAAAACAGCTTAATTATGGGACTGTCTTACGTTAACAGATGGACTGGTTTATTTGATGGTCAGTATATGTAGTTTTTAGACTTGGCTAATCGTGTTCCGATGCATCAGACTTCAATCCAATGTAACAATGGTTCGTAATTTATGAAATCATCTCTCTCTCACACGCACTCAACACTAAAGCTCATCAGTCACCTGCCAGCATTCTCAGCAGGGGTGAGGTTAAGAATGCACGAGGGATTTGGTCAAGATGAGCTGATGCTGTCCTGCTTTGCCCTCAGAGACTCTCATCAGCTGCAGGCGGCGCTGCAGAGCAAGTGCTAGTGTTTATACCATTTTAAAGATGCACACCTGTTCTATGATGTAATACCGTTTTAGATGGGCAAATTAAAAATGACAGATTTTTTTAATATGTAATGTTCTTAACTAAGGGACTGTTTTGTTCATGTCAGTTCGAGTTCTTACATACCAAATGCTAAGACGTTATAAACCTGATGTATTTTTTTCTAAATTAACCTTTAACTCAAGTTGCTATTTGTGAAAAACGTCAATGGTAACAATATTACTAACTATAGGCCTATTGATTTATAGATCAAATCAATAGTCGGGGGATCACAATAAAACAAATAAATAAATAAACAGCATACAGCAAATGTTACAAATATTATTAAGTATAAAATTCCCGCAAGTTCTCATTGTTTCCTATAGTCATGCAATATTTTTACATGTTGAATGAATGAATGAATAAACAAACAAACATTAAGGAATAAAGAATATTTCAGGAATTTTATATATGTATATCATGCATGTATAGTCATGCAATATTTGTACATTTTAAATATATATATAAACAAACAAACAAACAAGCATAAAGGAATAAAGAATATTCCATGAATTATATTATACAATTGTGCAAAATAAAACAAACACAAAACAACAAGAAAAAAATAAAATACAAAAGTAAATAAATAATAAGTGACATGCAGGGGGTAATAATACTGTATAAACATCAGAATAAGAGTACAAGATATCAAATAAATACCTTTTAGGGCTCAAAAGGTATTTATAGCTTTCTTAGTTCAGTTCAGTTTATTAATAAAGCACTATTAACATAACAGACCGTTAGCCAATGTGCTGGACAAATGTGCTGTCTATGTACTTCGGTCAACAAAACTAAAAGGTGAGTAATAAACTCGCATTATAATGACTGTGAAATGTATCGATCATGTGGCCTGTTATCATTGCAGGACGCTCCTGTACACACGCGCGCATGCGCACTGTCCATCCATGAGCTTGCGCATAGATATATCCATAGCGACAAAAACAGCGACGGGCCGCGGCGTCTCCGTGACAACGGCGGCCAGACAATGAACGAGCGCCCGGATGGCAGAAGAGACGCGAGCAAACGTGTCTTTTTGAACCGGGACGTTTTCCAAACGTGTTCTGTCCGTTTCCGTCATAATTGCTGAATATCTCGCGGCGCGTCATGTAGCGGAGGCCGCGCGGGGGGAACGAACAGACGCCCGCGAGAGCTTTCATTAAAAGCGTCGGGAATATTCACGCATCTTTAAGGCTGGATTGTGGATTTGACGCGTGGATCGAGGTAAATTCGGCTCGCTCGGTCTGTTGTCTCTGCTGTCGCCGGGTTTGGCCGCTGCAGGTGCAGACAGATTATATTTCTGTGATAGTGGTAGTAAAGCAGCATCGTTCATTCATAATCTCTCGTTTGCTGACTGCGCGCAGATATACATCATATTTAACTGCTTTGTGTTCACAAACACGCATTCATCACTTTTGAATGGTCATTCATCAATACTGGCTTATGTCGGGTTATTGGGAGCTGATTATTCCTCTGTATCATTTCTTCATCATCATTCAGATCATGCATTGTTTGGTCTGATGTGGACCAGGATCTGGATTTTGGTTTGTCTGTCTGGGAGTGTCTTGTGCTGTTTTGGTGTTTGGACACTCGCAGTATTACATTGTAGGTTCTATAATGGCTGCAAACTGTCTTTATTCAAAGGCTGGGCTGAATACTGTGGTAGTAACATGCTACAGTGATGGTATTTACCATGGTACATCACAGTCAAAGAACTTTCTTCTTTCAGATATGCAGCGGTACTTGTTGACAGCTAAATGTGTTTTGACTGTTGAAATATATATATATAGTGTACTATGTACTATAGTTTGAAAATATAAAAATAGTCAAATATATAGAAGAACAAGTGGTAATAAAAATATAAAGTGAAATATTGGTTGACCAATATTAGTGATTTTTTCAAATTTATTTACTGCTCTCAGCCAATATTGGATATTTAGTATGTGCACCTGTTTTTAGATTTAAAATGATTTTCGACATCATCTACTGATGATCTAGGCATATTGGTAGATAATGTTAAAAATGCAATCCTTTAAGAGCATCATGCTTGTTTTTCACCTCGTTATAGGACTGTTCTCATTTTTCCAAGCTGCTCTTTAACTATTCACGTCAACATAGTTATTCATATTTCATTTTCTTAGACAAAATAGTATAGGTTTTTACAGTTTTGTCCTAGAAAGCAAGTCATTGCAAACTTGTATAATACTTTGAAAAAGCAACCATGATTGTCAAACTTAAAAATGGACCAAAAAGCTCCATAAAAGTAGTCTATATAAATTAATATATAATTATATATAAATGATATGCAATCATTTAAATATGATGGCTTTATGAGGACTAGAAGACAAAAATGAAGTAATTCATTTTGCGCATACTTCACCATTTTCATCATATGTAAAAGAGCGGCATGGACATTCTGCTGGATAACTCCTTTCTGAATTTTCATTTTTTGCATGAACTGTTCATTTAAGATGTTTTCAATAACTTCTGACATGCGTGTGTTTAGGATGGATGTAGGTGCGCTTGCAGGTGGGGACGGCGTCCTGAGAAGAGCGGATTTGGTTGAGGGTGGACTTGAAATCATGCCGCTGGAAATGTATGACTCGGCCCGAGCCAAGATAGAAGCAAACCTCCGCTGGTTGTTCGCCAAAGCGTACGGTGAAGGTAAGTGCATCTCTTTTCTGCAATCCCCCTCTTGCAAAGTATCATGTATCATGATATTTATAGGTTCCTCCAAGGTTCCCCAAAACCATAGAAGTACCATGTCCAAAAAAAAAATAGTTGTGTGCATGTCAGCTTGAGTTCTGCTCTCATGTACTGTATATATGATATATTATTTAAAAAAAAAAAACTCATGATGCTATTTGCGGAAAAAAATTGAATTGGAAAAATTCTACTCACTGTATACATTTATAGATTAAATATATAGTTGGGCTATCAATTAAAATAAAAATAAAAACACCATACAGCAATTTATACTAATACAGTATTATTACATGAAAAATAAATTATATACACAATTTTGATTTAAAAAACACCATACAGAAAATTATGTGAATATTATTACATAAAAAAGAAATGATAGCTGCAATTTTGATTAAAAAACACCATACAGCAAATTATGTGAATATTATTACATAAAAAAGAAATGATAGCTGCAATTTTGATTAAAAAACACCATACAGCAAATTATGTGAATATTATTACATAAAAAAGAAATGATAGCTGCAATTTTGATTAAAAAACACCATACAGCAAATTATGTGAATATTATTACATAAAAAAGAAATGATAGCTGCAATTTTGATTAAAAAACACCATACAGCAAATTATGTGAATATTATTACATAAAAAAATGTAATTATAGCCACAAGTTCTCGTAGTCTTCCTGTACAGTCATGCAGTATTTTTTATATTATTTTATTGTTAAATGAATGAATAAAAAAAACATGTACAACACGTTTTATTTATTTAATAATTTAGTTTATTAAATAAATAAAACCGTTGTGTTATATATATACCTATATATTGTGTTATATATTATATAATTAATTAATTAATTGAATGTTTCTTATTGCTGGACACTGTGCTCTGGGCAGACTCACTCTTGTTTGGTCCGTGACATCTATTGAACTGCTTGCTTTGGATGCTGGCAGTGAGATGTGTTGACTGGCATGGGGAAATAGTTCTGAAGTGGTAGAAGTTGTGTGTTTGTTGGGATGAGAGTGTGTGTTTGTGTGTGTGTTGCTTCTTAGTCAGCAATTCTCACAGTCCACAATGACCACGGCTCCACACTGACCACAAGAGAGCTTTGGAAAGGACCGGACGTTCTCCCAGTGCTCTGGAGTTGAGCAGAGCCTCTGGAATAAATGATTGTGATCAATGCATGAACGTTTGTGCCAGCGAAACTCACTGGATATGCAGGAGGAAGGTGGTGATGATGATGATGGTGGTGGTGTGTGTGTGTTTTCCTCTAGCAGAGTGTCTTGAGTCTAATCAGGGGACAGAAATAACAGCGTCTGTTACATCACAAAGTCTGCAGACTGAAATAGCTGTGTGTGATTGTGGGAGAGCACCGGTGTGTGAACGTGTAATGCCTTCTGCTAACTTTTGTCTCGTTTGTAACCCTGAATGGTGCTAAATGAGTTCTGTTTGTTAACTGGAGGTGATTTCTTCAAAACACTTCTTATTGATCATTAGATAAAATCAGTCATCTCCATTTAGATTAAATATAAAAAATAACAGACGCATTGAAAAGGCATGTATGATAACATTTTTGTATATATATATATACAGTATATTGTATGATAACATATTTGTATATATATATATATTTGTATATTATGACCAGTAGGTGATATGATGGCTGATATACTACACTATTGTGTATTTTTACATTTTTTTGGTCCAGACAAAGATTTGAATGCCATGTCAAGTCAGATTTATTTATTTAGTATGTATTTCACAAAACATTGTTTCAAAGCAGCTTCACAGAAAATCAGGATGTTGATATTTATAATATTGTAATATCTTCATACCTTTTAGTTGCATTTAGCAGATTAGAGTTGAACAATAATATATATTAATAATATAATAGTATATTATAAATTATTAACAATAAATAATTGTGATGAACATAAAATCAAGCAGATCAAGAGATTTGCTGTATATATTATATATATATATATAATGTATATATATTCAACTTTATACAAAGAGCGGAGCGAAAATAGTTACATTTTGATGAAAATAAAAAATCATGAACTTGAGATTAGCTATTTAGTAAATATGACTTTATATAGTTTGCTAGTTCATATCGCTTTACATTTGTTTACTGTATATATGCAAATAAAGTTTGATATAATATTAATCCAACTGGATATAAATTAAGCATCCTTATTTGCCTGATGTTTTATGTATATAATATACGTGCAATGCAATTTCATGTAAAGAGCTGAGCAATAATAGTTACATTTTGCATTGAAAATAAAAAATCAAGCAGTTGAGATTTGCTATTTAATATATACCTAGTTTCTATGTGAGTTTACTGTATGTATGCAAATGAAGTTTGATATAATTTTAATACAACTTTATATAGAGAGCTATGCGATAATAGTTTATTATAGTAATATTTCAGAAAATATGTAATGTTTGTCTGATTTTATATATAGATATTTATCTATAGATGATTTTGATAACTTTGACATTAGAATTTTTTGATAATCATTTGAAATGAGCTTTGTCATTATTGCTTATAGATCCATATTGATCTGTATGATTTCTTTGACCTTGATGACCTCATGCAAATGAATGAGGGAGCCGGATCTAAATTAAGCGCCCTCATTTGCATAATGTTTTATATTCATAATATATGTGCATGTGCAATGCTTTGTCTATGTTTGAAAACCCCATGGATACTGTCGCATTTGCTAAAACAGCTTTTACATTATGTAAATGTAGCTTTTAAATCAACCAATCTGAATGTAAATGTTCAGTTGCTGCGTGCACTTGCAATAGTTCAGAATAATGTTGAGTTATAGTATTTGACTGATTGTCATTTCTCTGAGGTTTTCAGGGTCTCAAACCTGAACCTGTCTGTTCAGCTAAAGCAGAGATAAAGTCTATTTGATGTGATATTGCGGGGTTTATGTGGAGTTCTGCTCTGAAGCTCTTTGTCCAGTGTTGAAGGTGTGGTCCGATGTCAATGTGAGGGAAACCCTTGTGTGTGTGACCCATTTCTGACTGTCAGCCTTTATTTATTAATGAGAAGTAGTGCACACACATTACTGACACACACACACACACACACACACACACACACACACACGAACCTGTCTGTGGGAATACTATATTAATATTATAAAATAAAAAATGATTTATTTTTGTTTTAGTATAATCTTTAGATATTATTATTAGTAGTAGTGGTAGTATTAGTATTATACTGTATATACTGAGCATATATAATATTACACTACTTTAAATATACTTTATAATTTTATAAAATAAAAAAATATATTTTTTTGTAATAATCTTGGGAATATATACAGAATATATTATTATTATTATGTACAGAATATATCAAATAATATTAACCTAGTTTAATATTATACAATAAAAATGTTTATTTGTTGTTGTTTGTAGTGTGATATTTGGATCATAATTTATATACAGAATATATTATTATTATAATTATGTATATACAGAATATATATTGTATTAAATTAGTTTCATTTTATAAAAAAAAAGTTTGTGGTTATATAATCTTTGGATGGGAATGTGTGTATTTATATATTCTGTATGTACATTACCATCTAAAGATTATATATATGTTTATATGCCACCCAAAATATGATTGAAAAATTATATTTAAAATTAAAAATGTATTTTATATTTAAAAAATATATATTTTATTTCAATATTCTTTTTCAATTTTAAGGATTATTTTCTTTGCAAACGTCTTCATTGCAAAAGATGAAATGTGTGTGGTTGAGCGTGTATCTTAAAAGAAAGTGTCCAGATTTCCAGCCAGATTTCAAACAGATCCGTCACACAAACACCACACCACAGCTGTATTTATTTAGTGTTGTCTATGTAGAATTTGTAAAATGCACACTTGCATACGTACACACACACACACACACACACACACACACACACACGCGTCTCATCAGGGGTTATTAGACAGTCAGCCACTGTTAATCTTCCTCAGGCTTTAATCTGACTGGTTGACCTCTGACGAAACTTCAGAATCACCCTTGGTGGAGTGGAAAAATATACAAACAAACAAAAAATCTACCTGTAAGAGAGAAATAGTTAATTTAAAGGAAAAAGTGGCGTTTTGCACTTACACCGATAATAAATGATGACTGTTTTCCATCTGCAGTGCTGTCGGAATTAACTAAAGCTGCTTATCATCTTCACCACGCTCTCTTCTCACGTCTGAATCAAACAAACAAGGTCAAACACGCGAACAAATGAAATAAACATTGTCTCGTCGCTTAGCCGCATTAGCTTAGCAGTTAGCTATAATTAGCCTAGCACCGAAGACGTGAATGTGTGATCACATTGAGTCGCCTGATGTCGTGTCTTTCTGTCGAAGTGTTTGTGTTGGTTGTGTTTGGTTTGGCTAGCAAGATGTTTAAGTGGTTAATCTCAAAATCACCTTTTGTTTTTGGTCTGTACGACATCTCCATATCTTTGTTTTACAATCTTTTTCATAGTCTTTCTACAATTCTTACAATCGGATTTGTCAATTCTCCACTTATAATTTATTGATAGTTAGAGGTCACATTTTACCCAAAATGTAAAACAAAAAAAAAGAAATGATATTTCACTTTTTTTAGGAACATTAAAATAATTATAGCAATAATATTTAAATGTATTTTTATAATTATTTTATAATATTATACATATAATAAAATCTAATCATTATATATTATATAATTAAGTTAATTTATTTTATATATCTTTCTTTAGTTTCCATTCGCTAACTTTCAGAATAATTGTATTCATGAGATGATAAGACATGAATATCACCACATGACAGCACATCATTTACTCTTCAGTTAAAGAAAGAAAAAAGACTTTGCACATCACATGGCAATTATGACTCCCGAACTCATAACTTCCAAGCAGTTTATTATTATTTATATACTATTATAGTATTTGTTAGTAATGATTTATTAGTATTTATTAATATTTTGAATTAGCTTTTATTTTTATATTTTAAATGTAAATTCTATAATTTTGTCATCTATCTTGTTATTTTTATTATTATTTTTTTATTTCTATATAGTTTTAATTGATTTTTTTCAGTTTTAGTTTTAGTAATTTTATTACATCAAATTTAAAGGGGTCCTATTATGCTCTTTTACAATGTCTTGAATTTGTTTTGGGGGTGTACTAGAACATGCTCTCATGCTTGGTGGTTCAACAAACGCATTATTTTTTTACATAATTTACATTATTACAATACCTTTCTCCCCATCCTGGCACAAACGGCTCGATTAGTTCCGGGTTTGATGAAGGCCCGCCTTCCGAAAAACGAAATGTAATG
>NW_015555881.1:1311721-1314830 GCF_001515605.1 Sinocyclocheilus anshuiensis
TTTTAAAAACGAAATATCTCCCTTTGGAGTGGACTTTGAGATTTGTAAGTTTGAAGATCTTTTTTATGCCCAAACATACACACTACACACTGACTAAAATTCAAAAAATGAAAAAGCATAATAGGACCCCTTTAATTTCAATCAGTTGCCAAGGCAACATTTCTGTGTTCTATGTGAAACATTTCATTTACGCTTTTTAAGTTTAGGTTTTAAGTTTTTTAAATGTAATATTTATATTGTATTTAATTTCAGCTTCATCTGTTATCAAAAAAGTTTGTAACAACACTGCTCTCAAGGAAAACGTTTTGATTAATATTGAAAGCAGAAAAAAAAAAATATATATATATATAATTTTTTTTTTTTATGTCAAATCAAGAATTTGGGTTGATTTTTCGTTTATACAATCGATAAATAGCTTGAATATTCGATTTCCACATGTTGACGGGAATGATTTCTGCTGATTGGTCAACCAAAGATCAACATTAGTTCTTCTATGGTCAGTTTGAAGAGGTTTGCGCTGAGAAGGTAAACATGTTTATAGCAGCTAACAGAATAAAACCGCATCCCATTTAATAGCACTTGAAGCAATCAAATGACTTTCTTGAGCAGGGCGGTTTGTTTCCTCCACAGTGAGGCGCCGTCTGTGTTTATGTACTCGTGTAAAGTGTGTTTCTGACTCCTCTCCCGTCATTAAACACAGCCAGTGCACTTTCTGTTCTTCTGCTGTGTGTACAGACAAACACACACACTGTTCCTGCAGCGTGACTCAGAGCCGTGTGTTTACGAGCGTCAGTGAGACTGCAGCACTGATGTTCTCCTAATATGGTTGAATCTGTTGAGTCATTCATCTTGTTGGGAGATTCTGTAAACTGCTCTCTCTTTCTTAGGGTATGTTTGGAATGGCCTGCTACTCATACTGCTCCCCCTATGTTTCTATCAGTAAGCTGTATGTATACTGTGCACAGTATGCTAGATTCCTGTACACATGAAATGTGATTCTGTTTAACTTCTTATTCAGATCATTTTAGCATTATAAATGCAAATTATAAATTATAAATAATATAATTTATAAAAGCAAAATAATCTAGGGATGCACAGTACATTGACACCATATTGGTTATCAATTATTGATTTATTGATTTATTTATACGTCTTGTTTGATAAAAGATATTTCTCTCTTTGACTCATTATTTGATCAGATTGACAAAAGTTACAATATTTTTACAGAAAATGTTATCTAATGCAAAATATCCATATTATTTGGTGAGATGATAACTGATGCCACTCTGATTTAAAATGCATGTAGTGAGGGTATGTGATGTCGAAGTAAAAAAAATGGTAAATGTTATAATATTTAGCAATAAACTATATATTGTTTATTGTAATATAATATAATAAATTAAATATTTAAAAATATGTATTGGATACTGTTCGAAAATATGTATATATTAAATATTTTTTTAAATATACAGTTATAATCAGTTTCTAAAAATCTGTAAATAAGTATTGTTATAGTATTCCAGCGTTTTTTATTACAAATTTTATTTACTCTTTATTTACATTTCTTCTGACCACAATCACTGAAACACACACATCACAACACAGTTATGACTTCCCAGCAGTATTATTTTAGTATTATTTAAATACTATTATATTGTTTATTAATATGTTGAAGTAGCTATATTTTCATTTTAATTAAAAAAACAAATTCTTTGTTTAGTAATTTTTTTTATGTCTTTTTTCTATATTTCTAACATTATTTTTATTTCCGTTTTTGTTTTAGTAATTTTAGTACTTCAACTTAAACATGTTTATTTTAGTCAGTTGTTAAGGCACCATTTAAAGTTTTCTCTTACATTTTTAAAGTTTAAGTTTTTCATCTAATATTTTTATTTTAGCTTATTTTACCTTTGTTTCAATTACTAATAAAAGTTTTAGTTAACAATAACAACACTGCTTCCCAGCATACTGTTTGAAATAGTTGCATTCTGCCTTGTTTCACATACTATGTTTAAAAGTAGGCAGTGTACAGTATGTACTGTGTAGTATATTAGTATCGTGAGTATAGAAATACAGTGACGTTATCCGAACTACCAAGGATGCAAGTCCGAACTTTGCGTACTTGGTATTGAGAAACAGCCATTCTTTCCTCATGTTATTTATCCGCAGAATCCTGTGTTGTTCAGTTGTATTGTTTTGTGTTTGTGTGTGTAGAGTTCTCATATCCCGCTGATAGACGCTCTGATGATGGCGTATACGGTGGAGATGATGGCTATAGAGAGAATCGTGGCAAGTGTCAAGCGCTTCTCCACCTTCTGCGCCTCTAAAGAGCTTCCCTTCGACATGGAGGACGCCATGCTGTTCTGGATCAACAAGGTCAGTGGTTAATTTATTTCTTTAGTAAAAACAGGTGACAAGTGCACACCTATGCGTTGCGGCTATTTTGCTAACCCTGACGAAGGCTGCGCTTGTCACCTGTTTTTAAAACTTAGCCATGATGAAATAAAGGCTTTTTAAAACTTTTTGAATAAGATTCGAGTGCCGTTAATTTATTTCTTTAGGGAGCCCGTTTAAGTTCAAATATAATGTTAGTCAAGGTTTGCACCAAACATGTTGTGATGTAGTTTAATTTTATTTTCACTCTCTCTGAGCCTTAGAATTAAACGGGTTATTTTTGCTACTGTACCTTTTAGTGTAAATAGCAATATGATTTTCCTTTTTTTCAGGATTCTTTGATGAATAGAAAGGTCAAATGAACAGTGTTTATTTGAAATATAAATCTTTTGTAACATTATAAAGGTCTTTACTGTCACTTTTGATCAATAAACATAAGAAAAATAAACAAATGAATAAAATAAATGGAAATATAACAAACAAAATTATAATTTAAAATTAAAAAGAAAGAAAGAAAGAAATCAGGGTTATTATAATTACCTAAAACTAAAGATTAAAAAAAAAACATTCATTATTTAAAAAGAAACTAAAATATAAATATAAAAATATAATAAAATATAAAAAAATTATTTCAGCTAGCTGCCAAGGCAACATTTCTCATTTTTATTAAAACTAGAAATGAAATAAAAATGAATAAAAAATTCTTTCTATATAT
>NW_015555881.1:1314935-1323716 GCF_001515605.1 Sinocyclocheilus anshuiensis
ATATATATATATATATATATCAGAAACTACTAAAAAAAATTTAAAAACAACAAAATTACTAAAATGATGAAAACTGAAAATATAACAATACAAATATTATTAATAGTAGTATCTCAATAATACTAAAATAACAATGGAAGAAAGCAACTAAATCTCTCTGTTTGTGTGCTGCAGGTGATTCTGAAGACGAGAGAGCTCTCCGACAAGGAACTCAAGATGAAACAGCCGCTGATGGATTCGCCGTGCCATCAGAAGGTCTGACCAATCACGAGTCTCCAAACCATCCAGTAGTAGAACAGCACCCAGAGCGTTAGCATGCAGGCCTGTGTTCTCCTCGTCGATTGACTGAATCACTCGCTGTGCATTTTACTACACGGTTTAACCCTGTTCTCTGATCAGATTCCATTCGTTCAGATCTGATCGTTCTCTTCTCCCTCCACCTCTTTCTCTGCTCGACGTTTAACCTTTATGCTCTTCCTGTTTGTCTCTCTCATCCCGCCCCTTCCTGTTGGATAGTCTCCCTCAAAATGGTACTGGAAGCTGGTGCCTGTAAGTGCTACAGCGCCCCCTGCGTCCGTCACGTCACGCTGCATGAAAAGCGGGACTAGATGTTGTGTGTGTGTCTGTCATTGTGCATCACATGCGTTCATCCGTCCGTCCATCTCTCTCTCTGTCTGTCTCAGCCTGATCTCATGAACGCTTTGGCCCATTGCATGCTGGAGCCGGTGGAGTTCTCTCGTGTGGTACAGTACTCATGCTCTCTCACATACGCATACTAAAGGTCTGCGCGGACCCAAACCCAGTGCATTTGTTTAGCAATTACAAACAAAAACCTGATGCAGATCCGAGTCCTTTGGGGCCTCAAAGCGACTAGCAGGCGTCTAATACACACTCTTCAATACTTCACTCTTCCTTGCATCCATTTGTCTTTTCATGCATCCACACATCCAATCATTCTAAAATTATATATATTTTATTTTAAGATTTTGTTTATATGTACTAATTAGGGCTCCACAATTATGACAAAAATCATAATTGCGATTGTTAATTATGATTATCACAATATACATTGAATGTTTTGAATAGCTTAATAGCTGTTTGATGCAACTGCATTCCATATTTTTATATGAAAATAAACAAGCTGAAAACACTCTTCATGAAAAATTTGTATTGCTTTTCTATAGCATTAAGCCTCAAATGTTAACTATATATTGGTTTGATTTCTTCTTTAATAAAAAAAAAGATAAATTCAAAAGAAAAAAAATATTCATGGTATTCTAATGTTATAGTAAAACTAAAATTATAACAATTGACAAAAACCTGTAGAAAGAAAAAAAAACACACACATCTTAAGCATGCAGAATAATGTAACGTTTGTAACTTTAACTAATGTACTTTTTTTAATTTATTTTTTTTGTAATTACGCCTTTGAATGATTGCATAATTGTGGCATCTGTAATTGTAATCACGGTTAGAAATTCGATTAATTGTGCAGCCCTAGTACTAATTATACTAATTTTAACTGTACTAATTTTAATTACACATGTATGTTTGCACACACACACACACACACACACATTTTTATAATATAAAATCAACTAATTTATATTTACTAATTTTAATTTAATTTATATATATATATATATATATATATATATGTGTGTGTGTAATCTAATTTAAATTTACTAATTTTAATTTTATTTATATATATATATCTGTGTGTGTGTGTAATCTAATTTAAATTTACTAATTTGTATTATTTGTGCGTTATTTTTATTCAGTAAGTAGTTTTTATTTATTTTTATTTCAGTTTTAGTTATTTTAGTACATCAAGTTAAACTAAATTAAAATGTGAAATGTTGAAGTAAAAAAAAAATTTTTTTTTTTCATTTAACGTTTATTTTATTTTAAGTAACAATGTTTTTTTTATGGTTTTAGTTTAATTTCAGTTTTAGTTAACTATATTGAGAGAAATTTATTGACACAAGAAGCCATTATATCATACAACACATTGCACACATATGGAGGTAATTTTGCATGAAAATCATTTTTATTTGTTCCCCTCAAAATGAAAATTCTGTCATCTGTATGTATCGTAAGCATGCAAAAATGATTCAAAGCTTGGGCAGAAGGTAAGATTTTCAGCAAATAATCATGAAAACAAATTACATTTCAATCTGTTCCTCACAGATACCATGTGTCATCCAAAGACTTGGAATGTTGTGCTTTAATATAGTTATATATATTATATATTAAAGTAATATGTTTATCATTAAGTTGTACAGACTACTTTTGCGATGCTTCTTTGTCATTTTTGGAGCTCAGCAGTCATAATTACTGTCCACATGTATTGTATGGGAAAGATTCGTCTTTTTATTTTTAAGTATGAACAAAAACATGTTTTTGGAGTGACATGAGGGTGATTAAATGATGACAGGATTTTCATTTCTGTGTGTACTGTTATATTTAAAGTGGGTGTATGATTTAGTATGTGAGAGACTGTGGGTGTGTGTGTGTCTGATCTGTGTTAGACGCTTTATAAGCCCCTGCCTGCTCTCTCTCAGGTACGATACCGTAGAGAACACCTGTCCGGCCGGCCGTTCCCACACCTGGCTGTGATGGAGGATCTGATGAAGGATGTTTGTGATGGAGCGGCTCTGCTAGCAGTCGTTCACTTCTACTGCCCTGAATACATGAGGCTAGATGGTATATAGACAAACAATGGGCCACAAATGAGCAGAATAATCGTGTCAATTCATTCTTATGTAAATTGTTGCAATCAATTAAACTCCACAGTTTAAATCAGGATTCTTTGGTGAATAATACACACACACAATGGGCCACAAATTAGCAGAATAATCATGTCAATTCATTCTTATGTAAACTGTTGTAATTAATTCAACTCAACAATTTAAATCAAGATTCTTTGATGAATAGAAAGTTCAAAAGAATTAATACTTTTATAAATAAAGTTTCAAAAAAAACAACTTTTATAAATGTCTCTGCTGTTCTTTTCTATTAGATATATGTCTGAAGGAGGTGCCGTCTCTGTCGGACAGTGTGTATAACATCCATCTGCTGCGGGAGTTTTCTAACGAATACCTGAAAAGGTGTTTTTACCTGCACACTGAAGATCTGCTCTACGGCCCACCGGTGCTTAAGGTCCGTACCGAAATATATTTCATTCAGTAATACAAAAGTATAGATAAAATAGTAACCTTCAAAGAAACCAAATGCAAAGGATAAGGCAGCACTGCATGCATTCTTCAGTTTAAACAGTCCCAGAATGCATTGCTCCAAGCTCAGTGAAAACATATCTACGCATACTTTTAGACTGCCATGCTTAAAAAATAAAATACAATTCAATTAGATGAATTGGATAAACAACTTAAAGTATTTGTACATCATAATATATGCATATTTTAATTAAATAAAGTCAAATAAAATAAAATGCAATTAAATAATAAAATAATTATATTTTAATATATATTTACTGTATATAAACTAAAACAAAAAGTATTAATAATCATTTTTAATTTAAATAAAGCTGAAATAAAATAAAATATATATATTGAAAATGAAGTACTAAAATGACTAAAACAAAAACTGAAATAAAAATATATTAAAGCCAAATAGAATTATAAAAAAATAATAATAAAAACGGCAAAACATATACCAAAATTACAAAAAAATTACAAAAGATTTAAACAAAAAAAAAAAACTGAAAAAAAATAAAATAAATGTTTATTCAAAATATTAAGAAATACAATAATAGTATATATATAAAAATAATATAAACTGTTAATCTAATTACATTTTAATTGCATGGCATTAATTGATTCATTGATTAATTAATTATGCAGATTTTTATTAAAATCAAATAAAATAGAATTTAATTTAAAAAATACAATAATTCTATTTTAGTATATATTTACTGTAAATTAATTACTGTAAATAAGTTTAAAGAAATTATTACCTTTGAGAATAATATAAATTACAAAAAAGTGAAAAATTAAACCAGCTCTGTGCATTACAGTCTTTGACTTGTTCTTGTTTTTCCAGCATAACGTGATGGTTTTCATTGCTGAGCTCTTTTGGTGGTTTGAAGTAGTGAAGCCGGACTTCGTAAAGCCAAGAGACCTTCAAGAGATTAAAGATGGTAAGAACCGAGTCTTAAAAGCTCACTACTTTTCTGATGAACACTTTGTTTCAATCTAAAAATGTCCATCTCATGATTCATTCACTCTTTATTATTATGCTATGTTGTGATTATTATTATTATTATTACTAAATTTTTATTTAACATGGACATCACAGTTACATTGGACAAACCATATGCACTTGTTTAAGTGTTTTAGCACACATGCTAATTTTCAACACCAGTCCACGGGGGCACATTTCACTTCAACATTGTTAGAAAACAAACAAGTACTTGTATAAGTCAGCGCATGGAATCAACCCTGTACGTCACTTGAACATCACATTGACAACCCATTGCTCCAATCTTACAGTGAGAGCGTCTCTTCAGCCAAAGAGTTCCCGCCCCCATGTGCCCATATCCAATGCCACCAAGCGAAGCTTCTTAACTCCCTCCCCTTCAGCTGACTCGCTGGCGACAGCTGCCAATCCTGACGGTTGTATGTGGTATTACTTGCACCCCGAGGAGTCCTTGTCTGTGTAAGTCTGTTTGAAGTACCTAATGATCTGTTGCACATTGCAGTACATATTTCACAATTGCATTACATTGCATTACATTCATTGTTTTATAAAACCAATATTTTTTTTCATTTTTTTTAAGAGCAAACAGAAGCCCCTCCCACCCACTCCTCCCACTGCGGCAGAGACAGCAGAAGCCCGCTCAGGGGGAGGAGAATTCAGGTAACTACATCTTGTAATCAAACTTTCAGCACAATATTGCATTTAAATGAATGAAATTTATTAAACTGATCAGTTGCCACTCTATTTTTAAATTTTTCTCTGTCGTTCTGTGAGCAGAGCTCAGGAACAGGTCAAACTCTTTGTCCCGTATGGATGGACTCATGTTTGGATCACAGTTCGCCTGGATGGAAAGGAAACAAAGGTTTTAAATAAAACTAAAACTATTAAAATCTTTATTATTATTATTGTTTAACTCTGCTTTATTTCATATTTTTTTCATATTTATTGGAATATTTCGCTTTATTTCAAAATATTTTATAAAATAAAATAAATATTAGATGAAAAACTTATAAAACATAAAAAACTAAAATTTGAATTGCTCTGGCAATTACCTGAAATAAAACAAGTTGAAGATGAAGTACTAAAATGACTCAAACTTAAACTGAAATTAAAATGAAAACTGAAAATTTACAAGTACAGTAAATGCTAATTCAAAATAAATAGTATAAGAGTATATAAATAATTAATTAGGTGTGGATAGTCTCACCAAAATATATCATGGCGTGAGTAATTTTGTGAAATGTGACCCTGGACCACAAAACCAGTCATAAGTCGCTGGGGTATATTTGTAGCAATAGCCAAAAATACATTGTATGGGTCAAAATTATCGATTTTTCTTTTATTCCAAAAACCATTAGGATATTAAGTAAAGATCATGTTCCATGAAGATATTTTGTAAATCGACTACCGTAAATATATCAAAAATGTATTATCATTAGTAATATGCATTGCTAAGAACTTCATTTGGACAACTTTGAAGGCGATTTTCTCAAAATGTAGATTTTTTTTGCACCCTCAGATTCCAGATTTTCAAATAGTGGTATCTCGGCCAAATATAGTCCAAAGAAATTGACCCTTATGACTGGTTTTGTGGTCCAGGGCCACAAATTGTAATGGTAAATTAAATACAAATGAAGCTACTTTATCTCTTTATCTCATATAATTATTTTCTCATTTTATTTGGAAATTGCACATTCTCTACAGGTTGACTAATCTCTGCCATTTTACGATTCATACAGCCCAGTCCAAGAATGAATGACTAACCTGTTGAAATCTCAAATCTCTGTCTCTCTTGTTTTCTCAGGCCGATCTCTCAAATGGAGATGGATTGGGAACGTGTATGTGGCGATAATATCAGCTTGGCTCGATCCATTAGCAAGGACAGTTTAGCTTCCAACGTCATCTCCATTACTCCACGACACCGCATCAACGGCCAGCCCCTCCCCCAAACACATCACTATGACAACCAGGAAGAAGAGGAGGAGCTACTGGCTGTGATTAACCCAGAGGGCGCGTCTGCATCCAGAGACGCACGATCCGAGAGTTTCTTCTTGGAACCGTTGCAACCTGCAGTTCTACGACCAAATAAGGAGAAAACAGGGATTAGTAAGTGGGAGGAGAGTGGAGAGGGGCGGAGTCAGGGACGCCGGGGGGCATATACACCCACAGAATGCACTCTCAACCAGACCTTTACTCCAGTCGGTAGCATAGAGCAAGCAAGCTCTCGAGCGCAATCTCCCGGATGCTTCTTCCTGCACGACGACGTGGAGTGTGTGCGGGACAGTCCACTCGGAGGCTGGGAAGACATTGCCTCAGATTCAGAGTTTGAGGAAGATGATGAAATAGAAGTTCAGGAGCAAGAGCTTTCCAAAGCAGTTCTGATGCATGCTGGGAGGAAATGCGTGGGACTCGGAGAGGAAGAGGAGTCTGCAAAACTGCGCGAGGATGTTTGCTTGCATGAACGGGACGATAAGGAAGACACGAGTGGACGGGCAAGTCCTTGCCCCAGCATGTTGTCACAGGCCAGCAGCACGTCGACCGGCCGCATGACAAGTTTCGCAGAACGCCGCAGGAATAGAGTCGGATTCCCCGATGGTTGCTACAGCACCGGGAGCTCGCAGACCACCACTCCTGATGGATCCGAAAGCGTGCAATTCCCTTCGGACGTGAGTCCGGGAATGCCAAGTGGCCGACCTGGCCTCGCTTCTGAACTCGTACACCTTCGCATGCAGCTGGAGGAGAAACGGCACGTTATTGAGATGCAGAAAAAGAAGATGGAGAGCCTTTCGGCACGGCAACGGCTGCAGCTGGGAAAAGCAGCATTCTTGCACGTTGTTAAAAAGGGGAGGAGCGACACACTGCCACACCCACTCAAAACAGAAATTGGGTTTAAAGAGAAACCGCTTGCGAAGGATGACTCGTGCGTTGAGGTTCTGAAAGCCCAAGAAAAAGACACGGAGTGCAAAGAAACACCGGTAGAGAAGGATAAGGACAATCGTTTGAGTGTAACAGGAGGGGGCAGGGCTTTGGGCGATGCGAGCGGAGAACCAGATCTTGGCGAATGTAGCCGCTCTATCGAGCTCCTGAACGAAGCGATCGGAGCGATACAGCAGCAAATGATGCAACTGTCTCTCCAGCAGGACTTGCTCATGAAACAGACTATCCAGTCCCCGCAGGAAACAAAACCAAGCACTGTGCCGCCCTTAAACGAACACCCGCCTGAGCAAACCGAGACTAAATCGCGCCTCTCCGTGCAGTTCACAGAAACCCTTTCCACCGCGATCAAACGTCCTCCCAGGCTCAGCTCAAGTCGTACACCTCGGATGAAACCTAGAGACCTCAAACTGAGCAAAGATGCAAACAGTCATCCAGCAGTGAAACCAAGCACTCCGACACCGGGCGGCAGGACCCCCCGGGCTGAGAATGAGGAAGAGGGTGGAGCTAAAGAGGGTGGGCGTGACTCAAAAGGAATTATTCGCAATACTACCTTTAGACTGCAGGACTCCGCAGTCCAACGCGCCGACAGCCTCGACTCGCCCCAAACCGAACTCCCCACGGTGGAACAATCGCCTGTCGATCCGACCCAGGAGCGGAGCGAGTCCAGCGGCTCTGGAAAGGAGAACATTCCAGTTCTGTCCGAGGAAAACAGAATGAAAGCACAGCTGATTGAAGTGGACCTATCTGACCTGGCTGAACCGTCTGAAACTAGCACAGAACCTGATGGTGAACAGAAATCTGGACTGGGCTTCTTCTTTAAGGTACCAGAGCATTTTTGCAAATGATGATGACAGCGATGATGATGATTATTATTCGATTTTTTTTATCTATTATTATAATATGATTCTATATATCTATTTGTTATAATGCATTGTAAAAAATATTCTAAGTATATTGCGTTATAAAATGTAAAGTTTCAGCCCCAGGAAGCGTCTTTTAATGTGAATTTATAAAACGGATAGTTCCGGTCCTTGATTCTGATTGGTTGAGCCAAGTTTGAAGCTGTTATAAACATAGTCTACAAACATACACCTTTGTTTACGTTTGTGTGTTGCTCTGCAACCACTTTGTTGGAACCACAACAGTTTCTGAGGAACTACATTGTTTGGCGGAAGAATAATGTTTTTATTAATATCATTACACTTTATTTGCTCGGTTTTATTTTGTGAAACCTTACTACGTATATGGAATAACAGTTTTATAAAAGCTCCGCTTCGCGTCGTGCCTAACAACGCCCCTTAACTGTTATAAATTCACTGTAAACCATGGCTTCTTGGGGCTTATTGCTTTATTATTTTCCTTTTCTGTATGTAGGATGATCAGAAAGCAGAGGATGAGCTGGCTAAGAAGAGGGCGGCGTTCCTTCTCAAACAGCAGCGTAAGGCTGAAGAGACACGAATACGTAAGCAGCAGCTGGAGGCGGGGTAGGCGGGGTCACGAGATGAAGCCAGGTATCAATCACGGTCGATCCAGTGTGTCTCTGTGTGAGTAAATACAGTAAATACTGTGCAGCAGATAAATTTGATGTCATTTGTGTGTTTGTGTCAGACGAAAAGCTGAGGAAGA
>NW_015555881.1:1324739-1332132 GCF_001515605.1 Sinocyclocheilus anshuiensis
TTATAAAACGGATAGTTCCGGTCCTTGATTCTGATTGGTTGAGCCAAGTTTGAAGCTGTTATAAACATAGTCTACAAACATACACCTTTGTTTACGTTTGTGTGTTGCTCTGCAACCACTTTGTTGGAACCACAACAGTTTCTGAGGAACTACATTGTTTGGCGGAAGAATAATGTTTTTATTAATATCATTACACTTTATTTGCTCGGTTTTATTTTGTGAAACCTTACTACGTATATGGAATAACAGTTTTATAAAAGCTCCGCTTCGCGTCGTGCCTAACAACGCCCCTTAACTGTTATAAATTCACTGTAAACCATGGCTTCTTGGGGCTTATTGCTTTATTATTTTCCTTTTCTGTATGTAGGATGATCAGAAAGCAGAGGATGAGCTGGCTAAGAAGAGGGCGGCGTTCCTTCTCAAACAGCAGCGTAAGGCTGAAGAGACACGAATACGTAAGCAGCAGCTGGAGGCGGGGTCAGAGCTCAAACGAGATGAAGCCAGGTATCAATCACGGTCGATCCAGTGTGTCTCTGTGTGAGTAAATACTGTAGAAGGGCTGCAGCAGATAAATTTGATGTCATTTGTGTGTTTGTGTCAGACGAAAAGCTGAGGAAGAGCGTGTGCGTAAAGAGGAAGAAAAGACTCGGAGGGAGCTGATCAAACAGGAGTACCTGCGCAGGAAGCAGCAAGAACTTCTGGAGGAACAGGGCGTGACCAAACCACGCCCACGTAACAGGAGGCCACGCCCTAAATCGCTGCATCGTGCTGAATCAACCTGTTCTGCTCGTAAGAAAGCTTTACTTTTAAAGTGCCATATTTCTGACTTGACATGCACTCATTTGTGCATCTATACATGCTACATTTGATTTTAGCGTCACATTTCTTCTCTCCAGCGGTTAGTCTTTGTTCTGCTCCCTCTGGATCGTCTCTCTCATTGGCCTCTGCAGCTACTGAAGGTGACAGTGTGGCGTCAGGAGGGGCCAGTTCACACAGGTGAGCGGGAACAGGGTATCATCAGTGTGCAGCCCACTTTTCTGGACTTAAAGGGATAGAAATATGCAAAAGTGTTGATTTTGTTATCATTTACTCACCCTCATATCGCTCAAAAACCTGTGTGATTCCTTTCAAAACTGTGATAACATTTTAGTAGTTCTGATTAAGTAAATCACCCCTATATCGTTATGTCACATCATACTGTGAGTTGACGGATACCATCTAGCTACCTCAGAGCTAGTTTATTAATTTTAATTTATTTGTTTTTAATTAATTCGTTTATTAATATATTTATTTGTATTTATTTATTGTTAATTCATGTATTTTAACTTATATATTTTTATCACATCACACTTTGAGTTGACAGATACAGACTAGCTAATTCAGAGCTACTTTATGTATTTTCATTTATTTTAAATTAATTCATTTATTTTTAATTTATTTGTAGTGTATTTTGTATTCATGTATCTTTCTTTATTAATTTTCAATTCACTTATGTATTTTAATTTATATATTTTTAGTTATTCATAATTTTTTTTATTAAATATTTGTATTGTTTGATGTATTGTAATTCATAATATTTCTTGAATTAAAAAACAAAAAAATGTTTTTATCAGTAACTCATTGCATTATCATTCACTTCCAGTCTAGACATGTGTCTACAGTTAACAGATTATAACACATAATTCCCAAATGTAGGGGGGAATCTGTGGAATCTTTTCCCATATTGAGCCGAAATGCGAGCAGGAACATGGAACGAGACTGGGACAACGGCTCAACGGCCTCATCTATCACATCTGTAGCAGAATACCATGGTAAGTTATACACATTTACAGCTCTTCTTGAATGTGTTTATACCGAATTATGTGTTTATTCAGTCAAAATAACAAAACATTTCCGCACCATTAGCTCAGTTTGCATTTTTCCTTTCGGTCCTCAGGGCCCAAGTTATTTAAGGAGCCTAGTGCAAAGTCCAACAAACCAATCATCCAGAATGCCATCGCTCACTGCTGTCTCGCGGGAAAAGTCAATGAAGCCCAGAAGAATGCCATTCTGGAGGTGAGTGCAGTTTCTATGACAGCACACTTTCAGGCTGTTCAAACCTGTATGCTATCATACTACTCTACTTATACAATACATAGTATGTATACTGTGCATAGCATATTTGCATGATTTGTTATTATATAGCATTTTTTTTTTTTTTTTATGTTTCTCATACTTTAAAAAAAAAAAAAATGCAGTATGCACTGAACCATTACTGTGTAATATATTAGATGATTCACACTGTTTCACATACTGATAAATAGTATACAGTATGAACTATTACTATACAATATATTATTGGCATAGATAGATAGATAGATAGATAGACAGATAATTTACTATCAAGACAGTATTGCATAATAAACATAGAATAAAAAATTACATTTATTTGTATCTTTATATACAGCTGGATATGTTTTGAGTATGTAATAACTCATTGCCATAATTCCACAGGAAATCGAGCGGTGCGAGTCCAACCACCTCATAATCCTTTTCCGTGACGGTGGATGTCAGTTCAGGGCGCTGTACATATATTCCCCTGAAACAGAGGAGATCATCAAGCTCAAAGGCACGGGGCCGCGCGCCATCAGCCGCAAAATGATTGACAGACTCTACAAATACAGCTCCGACCGCAAGCAGTTCACAGTCATCCCCGCCAAGTCTGTCTCGGTCAGCGTAGATGCTCTCACCATCCACAGCCACCTGTGGCAGGCCAAGCGGCCGAGCACGTCAAAGAGAAAATAATCCTGCTTCCTATTGGCTCATCGGATTGATCCGCTGCTTTCTGATTGGCTACTGGGTAATATTCCAGTCTCAAACTGCCGTTTTGCTAATGAGCAGGCCTCCTAAAATCCTATTGGTCCACGAGATTCCTACTGGACTCCTGCTTTCCTATTGGCTCACAAGCTGCCGCGCTCCTATTGGCCACTGCGCTGTGACACAAGCAGAGCTGAGGAAGTCAGAAGTGGGTGGAGCTTGATGTTTGATTGACAGAGTTAATGAATATGTTATAGGATTACGTCATCGTTCAGTGTTATTTTTTTTAGGCAGGAATCTGCATGTGACACTTTTCTGTTTGATTTTACCATAGTATTAATTTACACAGGATCAAAAGACAACACTCCCATTACTTGAACTATGAATTATGGTTGCTATGGTTACACAGGCACGTGCGAATGTGTGTAAGAGCGCGTCTGTTTTTTTGCATTTCTCATACCTCTCCATATGCTGCTGTTCATACTTGACACTCAGTTTAGCAGTGCAATGCAGTGAACACATGACAAGGGATCTGAGTGCGTGTGTGTGTGTGTGTGTGTGTGTGTGTGTGTGTGTGTGTGTGTGTGTGTGTGTATGTGTTGTTCCTAATCTTCCGTCTTTGTGTTTGAAACCAAAAAAGCGTCAAAAAAGAGAGAGGACTTGCAGGGCCTATATGAAGGTATATATGGACCCAATCCCAGAATTCCCTTCACCTGCTCTGCTGCATGCAGCTTGTTTGTCTGGCTGGAAATCCATCTGTCTGTCTTTCTGCTGACACGCGACTCTCTTTTAAGGCAGGGAGCTGAGGAAGTCAGAAGTGGGTGGAGCTTGATGTTTGATTGACAGAGTTAATGAATATGTTATAGGATTACGTCATCGTTCAGTGTTATTTTTTTTAGGCAGGAATCTGCATGTGACACTTTTCTGTTTGATTTTACCATAGTATTAATTTACACAGGATCAAAAGACAACACTCCCATTACTTGAACTATGAATTATGGTTGCTATGGTTACACAGGCACGTGCGAATGTGTGTAAGAGCGCGTCTGTTTTTTTGCATTTCTCATACCTCTCCATATGCTGCTGTTCATACTTGACACTCAGTTTAGCAGTGCAATGCAGTGAACACATGACAAGGGATCTGAGTGCGTGTGTGTGTGTGTGTGTGTGTGTGTAGATGTTGACCTTCAGCTCTTCATTGTTTTAAAATGTTTTATCATGAAATGCTTCTGTATTATCCATCTTGACTTTTTCATGTATTCATGCTGGCTGCTGACAGTATTAATGTACTTTCCTAATTTTTCACTAAAGAATCAAATTGTCATAGAAACACATTGCCACTGATTGTGTGTGTGTGTGTGTGTGTGTTCAGTAAAGAATGTATGCACTCCAGGGACTCCTGTTGTATATGTTTGGATTGTACAAAACTTTGCTTTTTTTATTAGCCTATTATGATTTACCATATATTTATTTTAAAGAAGAACACTGAAATTTAATAAATTATACAACCAAAATTATGTCATGTGGTGTCATTGTAACAATCTGACCAAAATAGAAATAAAAAATATCAATATTCTTCTAACATTTTGAATTTAACACTTTTTTGGGGCTGCAAACTGATCAAAGATTGTAAGTCTATCCCTCTCAGCATAGTCTATAGTCTGGCATTGGCATAACTTTATGCCAAAGAAATTTAAGATAAGAAATGCCACTGTATGAGTTTTTATTTTTATTTATTTATTTGTTTGTTTCTGTTTATAACTTAATAATTAAGCATCACACAAGTAAGAGTGCTATTTTCCCGAATATCAGCACAATTGCATGTGACACATTCATTATTTTATACAACAGTTCAATAAACAATAATTGGATTGTCAATTATTTAGGCATTATTGTACATTTTGATTGTTTTTGCTCAATTTCGCCGACGAAAATTTCCAAACAAAGCGTTTTTGAACGAATCACGTGAATCAGTGATTCAATAACTCATTCATAAAGTGAACTTTGCTTCGGTTTGAACGAATCAATTGAATGAATGTTTCTATTCTACTTAAGACAAATCGCTACCTAGCGGTTTTAGTTTCACATATAAGAGAATAATTTCGTTGTCATTACATTATTTATGCAATTGTAATAACAATGTAAATTGATTTTAATAAATGGTAAGATGGATTTTGTTGATACTGATTATAGTGTTAATTTAGATTTTTAACAGTATGTAACTATTTTTATATAAATAATCTTTAAAAGGGTGCTTTAAACAAACTTATGGCGCTTTTCCACTGCATGGTACGGCACGGTACGGTTCGGTACGGTTCACTTTTGGGGGGTTTTCCACTGGGTACAGTACCTGGTACTTTTTTTAGTACCACCTTAGCTACATGATGTATTAAAGAATGATTGGTCATATCTTGTGTTTTAATGACAGTACAAGAGCCCGCGATCACCACAAACAAAAAGTCAAGTCAAAACAACTTAAATTTACATAACATTCATCATTTACAGCGCAAAATACATGCCAATATTAGACCATTCTTACCTGTAAACGACTTAAATCGGCACCGATTATTAATAAGAAAGCATTGGTACACAACAGACAGCATGGTAACGTTACCTACGCTACGAGTTTTTACACGGCTACGCAGAAGCCCCGCCCACAGCGGAAAACGGACCAATCACCAACGGCCCTCTGCGAGCAGCTTTGGAATGTCAGTTGGTTTGTGATGTCACAGTCATATGCGGGTATAAAAAGCTCACTTTGATAAATCTGGTAAATCACTTGCGGTTAGTTGCTAGTTGCATAGTTTTCACTTTGCACATCTTGCAGCCAACTCTAGTGTTTTTTTGGTTTTTTTGCTAGTTGCATTCTAGTATTTTTCTCACTTTGCATTTCTTCCAGCCAACTCTAGTTAACTATTTCAAAATGGTACTCTTTAGGTTGGTTGGAGTAATTGCTTTAATTCAAAGAGAGAGGAAGAAAGTCAACAACACTCACTCAGGTCAAGAATAAAATGCAGAGCAGAGTGATGTACCACCTGTGAGGAGACCTGATGGTAAATGATATATCCATGTTATGAGAATATGCCACTCCTTTTATTTACTGGAGTCTGCACACGACACTGCACTTATTTTGATGTTGAAAGGTATTTTGGAGGAGTGACAATGTCCCCCAATCTACAGTCTGTGCCCCATCAAGCTGTACTAATGACGTCCCCCAATCTAGGGTCTGTGCTGCGTCCAGCTGTAGTGATGACGTCCCCCAGTGTGCAGCCTGTGCCCTGTTAGACGGTAGTGATGACTTCCCCCAAGCTACAGTCTGTGCTGCGTCCAGCTGTAGTGATGACGTCCCCCAGTGTGCAGCCTGTGCCCTGTTAGACGGTAGTGATGACTTCCCCCAAGCTACAGTCTGTGCTGCGTCCAGCTGTAGTGATGACGTCCCCCAGTGTGCAGCCTGTGCCCTGTTAGACGGTAGTGATGACTTCCCCCAAGCTACAGTCTGTGCTGCGTCCAGCTGTAGTGATGACGTCCCCCAGTGTGCAGCCTGTGCCCTGTTAGACGGTAGTGATGACTTCCCCCAAGCTACAGTCTGTGCTGCGTCCAGCTGTAGTGATGACGTCCCCCAAACTGTAGTCTGTGCCGCGTCCAGCTGTAGTGATGACGTCCCCCAATCTAGAGTCTGTGCCGCGTCCAGCTGTAGTGATGACGTCCTCCAGTGTGCAGCCTGTGCCCTGTTAGATGGTAGTGATGACGTCCCCCAGTGTGCAGCCTGTGCCCTGTTAGACGGTAGTGATGACTTCCCCCAAGCTACAGTCTGTGCCGCGTCCAGCTGTAGTGATGACGTCCCCCAAACTGTAGTCTGTGCCGCGTCCAGCTGTAGTGACAATGTCCCCCAATCTACAGTCTGTGCCCCATCAAGCTGTACTAATGACGTCCCCCAATCTAGAGTCTGTGCCGCGTCCAGCTGTAGTGATGACGTCCCCCAATGTGCAGCCTGTGCCCTGTTACGACGGTAGTGATGACTTCCCCCAAGCTACAGTCTGTGCCGCGTCCAGCTGTAGTGACAATGTCCCCCAATCTACAGTCTGTGCCCCATCAAGCTGTACTAATGACGTCCCCCAATCTAGAGTCTGTGCCGCGTCCAGCTGTAGTGACAATGTCCCCCAATCTACAGTCTGTGCCCCATCAAGCTGTACTAATGACGTCCCCCAACTGTAATCTGTGCTGCGTCCAGCTGTAGTGATGACTTCCCCCAATCTAGTCTGTGCCGCATCCAGCTGTAGTGATGATGTCCCCCAATGTGCAGCCTGTGCCCTGTTAGACGGTAGTGATGACTTCCCCCAAGCTACAGTCTGTGCCGCGTCCAGCTGTAGTGATGACGTCCTCCAGTGTGCAGCCTGTGCCCTGTTAGATGGTAGTGATGACGTCCCCCAGTGTGCAGCCTGTGCCCTGTTAGACGGTAGTGATGACGTCCCCCAGTGTGCAGCCTGTGCCCTGTTAGATGGTAGTGATGACGTCCCCCAGTGTGCAGCCTGTGCCCTGTTAGATGGTAGTGATGACGTCCCCCAGTGTGCAGCCTGTGCCCTGTTAGACGGTAGTG
>NW_015555881.1:1332381-1348505 GCF_001515605.1 Sinocyclocheilus anshuiensis
AGGCTGTGCCGCGTCCAGCTGTAGTGACAATGTCCCCCAATCTACAGTCTGTGCCCCATCAAGCTGTACTAATGACGTCCCCCAATCTAGAGTCTGTGCCGCGTCCAGCTGTAGTGATGACGTCCCCCAATGTGCAGCCTGTGCCCTGTCAGACGGTAGTGATGACTTCCCCCAAGCTACAGTCTGCGCCGTGTCCAGCTGTAGTAATGACGTCCCCTAATCTACAGTCTTTGCTGCGTTAGACTATAGTGAAGACATCTCCCAATGTGCAGCCTGTGCCCTGTTAGACGGTAGTGTAGCATCTGCTTAGGATCATTGATGATCATTTGGGTTTTATGTCTTAGAGACCCTTTTAGCCTTTTGACATTTGCATATAAATTACAGTCCTGGCACTATAATTAAATAAACTAGGAACTATTAAAAGTCATTAACTCAGACTAATCTTTGCTCAAAACCCTTCTTCTTGAGACGGACACTCTCCAAGACTCTTCAAAACTCTCCTCTTGAGTTTGATTTCCCGGCAGTTTTTAGCTTCAAGTAACTTTGTCGATTCGCTGTGGACTTTCCTATCTTCAGAAGAACCAGAGGAAAACCTCCAGCTAACCGTTTACAACTATTTAGATGCGTGTTTAAGTGCCCCTTTTTAAGGTGATTTTTGATTCTTTGATGATTCTTATTAGTTTGTGGTTAATTGATGTGAAATACTGCCATTCTTTTGCTCTTCTCTCTCTCTCTTCCTTACTTTTCAGTCTCTGTGGGCTGCAGAGTCACTGAATGTTGATCCTTGATACATGCTAAACTACTGCTAGTACTGCATAAAGTAGGAAAGCTATTGTTCCTTGGCCAGGAAAATAATCTTTCCTTGAATTGATAAATCAGATCAAATAATTGTAATATTGATTCTGCTACAGTTAATTCTAAGATCTAATCTAAATATTTATTGTTAATAATAACCAGTTATAATTAATTATAAATATTTATTTTTTTAGCTAATTTTCTACAGTAGTGATGACTTCCCCCATACAGTCTGTGCCACGTCCAGCTGTAGTAATGACGTCCCCCAAATTTGGTCCAAATTAAGTGACGACGACTCTTTTTTTCACTGCCACGTCCAGATTAAGTGATGACGTTCCTCCAACTTTATTCTCTGCAACGTCCAAAAGTAGTGATGACGCCCCTCCAGTTTTATTTTATGTCACATCTGACTGTAAAGATGACTCCCTCCAAGCGTCAGTCCGTTTTGTAGCTGACTTGAGTGTCCACGAAACATTAGACTGTAGAGTCAATGTCCCCCAAGCTTCAGCCTGTGCAGCGCCTGACTGTAGTGTTGATGCTCCCCAAGCTACAGTTTGACGCTGTGCCACCTCAGTCAAGCCAGCTACAGGATGATGAGACAGTTATTGGTCAGTTTGCTACCAAAACATAATCCAACACACACACTTTAATCAGCAGTTCAGCAGTTTATGCTTCAAATTGACTTTAATATACACTTTGTTTGAGGGTAGTTGATAACTAGCATGGCAATTAACTTAATTTAAATGTATTTAAATTGTATTTATGTATGACTAGTACAGGTCACTTAAATAGTTTTTAGTGTGACAAATGATTTTTTCAATGAAATATTCAATGTAGTATCTCAATTATTATATTTTTTCTCAATTAATTCTAGCTTTTTAATAGATGAAGTGCTGTCACTGATTGACATTTTATGTTAACATCTCTTATTTATCTTTTAACAGTCATCAATTCACGTCGTTATGAAATCAGAGGTCATCTGGGTGAAGGAGGCTTTGGAACTGTTTATGTGGCGACTCGTTTGGATGATGGCCTTCAGGTATCCATTTGCATTACTTACAATATTTATCTAGCTAATAATTTTTGTCCTATTATACTTGTCTCGCTCTCTCCTTTGCAAGCACTCTTAGTGTAACTTATACTCACTATTTAAAGCTCTTGTTAAAGTTATAAAAAACATAAAGTTATAAAAAATATATAGTTATTATAAAATATAATAACAAATAAATAGCCTAAATAAATATAAAGAGGTGTGTACAAATATAAATAAATATAGAAAGGTGCACTGCTATGTTGCTATGTAATATTATATTTATTAATATAAAAAGCATTTTTATTATTTTATTTAACATTTTATTATGAAAATAAAAAGAGATTTTGGTAAAGTTTTTATATTTTTAAATACATTTTAGTATTGTCTTTTATCGCCAACGATATTACAGTTATTGTTTATTGACCTTATTGTTGTCTCGTCATCTTTTCGTTTTTGTCAAAAAGCTTGTCAATGAACATTTTTCGTCTAGTTTTCGTTAACAAAATTAACTCTACTGTGAAGCAGCCTTCCAAACAGAAACAAAACTTGAAACCTCTGTCGATGATGATTTGGATACAACTGTGAATATAACAAGTATTTGGTAGCTGTAATATTAATTTGGTCAAAAACAGTGGGTACCAGATTTGCAGATGCAGTTTTTTTTACTTTTGTTCTATGAAAAGAGCAGCATGAACATTCTGCTAAAATGTTCCTCAGAAGAACAGGTTTGGACCGACATGAGAGCATTCTTATTTTTTTTTTATTGTGAACTGACCATTTATATTTCACTGAGGTCACTTTTCTTACTCTGCTGAAAAACAGCCTGGTCCACTGAGCCGGTTCCTGCTGGTCTGATGGTTTTAGAGGGGATTTTGGTCACTTTTCCTGCTGACCAACAAGTTAAACCAGCAAACCCAGTCAGGATGGTTTTTCAGCAGGTTGTTTATTGTCTAAATGATCACAGGTAAAATATTTACTATTATATAATAAAAATATTTGTCATTTATAAATAAATGATAAATAGTTGTGGTTTGACTCTTTGAAGTGTGACTCTCTTGGTGCATAAAGAAGATCTGTAAAGTTGCAAAGACTAAAATCTCAAATCCAAAGAGATATTCTTTATAAAAGTTAAGAGTCAGCCACACCTACCTAAAACGGCTCGTTCTAACACGCCCCCACATATCTACGTCACTGTGTGGGAAGATTTGCATAACGCCGCCCAAATGTTCACGCAAAGAAAGAAGGCGTAACTTTTATTCTCGCTGTAGTATTGTTGTTGCCGCCGCCATGTCGTGAAGGCGCTGTGTGTTGGGAAAGCGAAACTACTTTGTTTGGCCTTCCAAAAGAGGACGATATCCGCTTCGTCATGCCTGGAGCTGATCCATGCTGGTCGCTGAGGAAATACTTAAACTTCGCGCTGTGGATCGCCGGATCGCTTTCACCGTGGACGAAGCGGAGTCCAGCCCAGGGTCGTCACATGTGGTTGCCGCAAGCCCACCGGACGCTCCTTCGTCGAATCCGCCGGCCGCGCCATTCTCAAGCCTGCCGGCCGCCGCTCACTCTACTTACGCAACACGTAAAAAGAAAGTATAAGTCATTATAATCCATAATTATGTCCCCACTGGATGCAACAAATGCCTCGTTTATAATGGGTTTTAATATTTATGTCTCGTAGCTCCGGCTGGACAGGGCATCACAGTATGGTAGGGGCGTAACATTTCCGTCACACGCTTGAGGTATTCGGCCAATCACAATGCACTGGATAGCTGGCCAATCAGAGCACACCTCGCTTTTCAGACCGATGAGCTTTGTAAAAATCGACGCGTTTCAGAAAGGCGAGGCATAGAGGAGAAACAATAATGTACAGTATGTGGAAAATAATGTGTTTTTTGAACCTTAAACCGCATAAACACATTTCATTACACCAAATACACAAAATAATGTTCTTTTTAGCAACATCATATGACCACCTTTAAAGCGTATTACACCAAGACCAAACCTGGTAGAAATAAGCCAGAAAGTTGTTATTGAAATAGATTTAATTTTTGTCATTAACTGACCTCAGTATATTTTGTATTTTATGCATTACAAACAAGAGCTGCTTGATTGCTGCTGTTGCATTGATTCATATTTTTAAGGTGACAAAGTGACAGAGACCACTGAGAGAAGTTGTGCAACACCAGATGACTGTGAATCTTGGTCCATTACAACAGGCAACTGGAACAAATCAGTTTCTGTCCAGTGCTGCGACACCGACTTGTGCAGTGAACAAGATGACATAGGTATCATCCTGCATTTGACCATTAACTAACGACCAATGACCAAGTGTTAGAGGTATAATTAAAGGGTTGAAAATTCTGTCATTAATTACTCACCCTCATGTCGTTTCAAACCCGTAAGACCTTCGTTCATCTTCGGAACACAAATTAAGATATTTTTGATGAAATGTGAGAGCTCTCAGAGCCACTGATGTCACATGGACTGTTTTACCGATGTCCTTACTACGTTTCTGTGTCTGGGAACATTTCAGTTGTGTTGCTGTCTATGCAGGGTCTAAGAGCTCTCACATTTCATAAAAAATATCTGTCACCAATTTATCACCAATAAAATTAAAAGAAGAAGAAGATATTTACTATTTGAGTTTGGGGACGCTCCGTCTCAATCGGGAGCAGTTAAATAATCGTAATGACACCACACAATTGTCGTTTGCGACAAGCCGCACCCCCCGATCTTTCGGGGATGCAAATTGGGCTTAAAATTGGCCTTAAAATCCTCTAGTGTGAAGCCAGCCTAAAGCCGGGCTCACACTACAGGATTTTGCTGTCGCAGACAGATTTCCACAGTCTGCGACAAAACCAACAGTTTCCAACAGTCTGCGATCGTGACCAAATCGGTGCTCGTTGCGGTCGCCAAAGCTCATTAAGTATGAGCAGGTCAGCAACGTGATCCGAACCTGTCTCGAGCTATCACAGACTCTACGATATTTTCAAACCTGCTTGATATTATCGCCACGTGATCTCGTAATGTGAGCGACACAAAGACAAGGTGGAAATAATCCAGCCAATCACAGTGCAGATGGTATAAACACTCTTATCATGCATCTTTATGAACAGAAATGAAAAGCCAAAAATTCATCAAATCAACTAACTAGAAATAAATTTAACAAATGCATATATTTTGTGTATATAATACCACGCTTCAATGTACTGTTTAATTACCTCCAACTCTTTCTGCAGTACTGACAGTCCACGTCTTCCAAGCCATTGTTTCTGCCATATTCTCTTATGTTGTGGTTTCTTCTTTCTTTCGGATAAAATAACTGCACAGACCAATTGAAGGGCCAGTTGATCGTCCATGCTTGAAGAAATGGCCTATAATCGCTGTAATTTCTCGCGAGAATTTATGTGAGAAAACGTATTTTCGCTGATGGTCGGGAACGCCTCTTCACTGAATGTTTTGTAGTGTGTGCACCTCGTTAGCGTTGTGTTGTGTAGTATGCGCGCAGCTATGACAAGACGACGACAGATGAGAACAAATCTAGTTGCGTAGTGTGAGCAACGCAGTGATTCGGCTAGTCTTTCAATCCTGTAGTGTTAAGGGAAACATACAAAATGTACAGTGCTGGGGGTCCTCCAGGACAGGTTTGAAAACCCCTAGGCTAAACCACCATATCAGCAGTCGATCCTAGATGTAACAAGTGCATCATGGCCTGGAAAGCGATCCTTTTGTTGACAGTTACCATTTTGAATGATCATGGTTTCATTCAATTGCAGTAATCCTGTGTATGTTTGATTGTTTCTTTTTCCTAACAACACAAATGAATCAAGTGATGTACAGTAGAGTGAAACCCATTCAAAATGCAGGTATATACCAAATTGAAACAGTAAATACATCTTGGCTAACTTGTATTTGAATAACCAAAAACCAACTTTAATATCTTGGAAACAGAGCTCCTCTCTCTTGCTTGATTTCGGGGATATTGCATGGGTGTTAGGAAGCAGTTTAAGAATGCGGGAGACTCCCGGACCTTCCGGGAGAGGTGGGATAATTCGGCACTATTTCTAGGTGATCAATCAAATAAGCATTGTTTAAATAATTTTTGTCTTGATTATGCATAGCCTATATAGGTCAGATTTTATTGCTTCCTTTAAAACTAGATGCTCTTTGGAACTTTCTGGCCTGGCTTTTTCAAGTCAACTTTAAAGTTTGTCATCAAACTTTACTCATCTAATTAAGAATAATTATTTAGTACAATTATTCAGCATTTAATTTATGTTTATCTATTTGCCATTTAGACATTTGTTGCTGAACTGCTGAACGTAAAGACTGTTATTAACTGCAGCTTCTCAAATTGACCCTTAGCAAAGACCCGCCACCCTTCGTTACTGTTGCTATGTCCGGCAAGCCATGGCATGGCTCTCACTCAGTGCAAAATACATTGCGGAGCAGAGAGGACACTGACAACGCGCCGACAGAGCAGGTTACTTTTGGTATGAAACAAAGTCTGGGGCACAGAAATCTTCATTATTTCAATATATAAATGTGTACTGGACTGTTTAAGTGCCTAAAACACAACTGAATACAATTAATTTGTACTTAATTGTAATTGAGATAGTTGTGAATTAGATCAAATACTGAGTGAAAATGACAATTTTTGTATGATTCCTCACCTCCAGGTATTTTAATAAAGGGGCTCACTCACTATAGCTTTATTGCTCAGTCAGCTTGGTTCTGGTTCTCAACATCCCCAAAAGCTCCAGCATGGCATACTCATGGATGAGACATGCAGATAACTACACAGTTCAAAGTTTAGTCAACCTTCACTGAATTTTATATAATCAATGAACTCTGAAAAAGTAAACAGTTAATGTTTAACATTCTATTAGTTGTCAAAATTAATTAATTGCAACAGTTCTATCATACCTAAATTGAACTCTGTAAGGAAAAGGGAAAAAAACCTGTTCTCTTTTGAATCCCCATGTGCAAGAATGTGAAAAAGGGCGGAAGACAATAGCCCATACTGTAAATGCCAGAATGTAAAATTAGTTAATTTATGCATTTAAATATGGTTTTGTTTCGAACTGAACTTAGTCGGTGGTTTTCAAAAGTGTTTAAAAAAAAAACGTATTTCCATCATATTCCTTGAAGAAAAAAATCCTTTGCCATTAAAGGAAGACACGAAACGATCGGTTTGTGCCAGAAACCGAACAGTATTTATATAATTTTTTACCTCTAATACACCACTATGTCCAACTGTCTTTGGGTGCGCGCACGGCATCCGGTGCGTGAGGTGTGTACGCGCTCTGGCGTAGTTTACGTTAATGGGTGTGTTGATATCCAGCCGAAGAGCAATCAACCATAACTTCAGGCGAGCAGGCTCAGAAGTTGGGAATACGTGGAAAGTCACCACTCCCGAATGAGTTCGCACGAGAGAGCGTACATTCACAAACCGTTTTAAGTCGGTTTGAACAATCCGGATAAGCGCAAGTAAGTACAACCTCTGAATCTGTATCAAGTGTCTCTTATCAGCAGATGGCAGTAGATGGCCTATTTACAATCAAGACATTTATGTTTACAGTTGCTGCTAACATCAGAATCAGAAAGAGCTTTATTGCCAGGTATGTTTACACATAGGACACAAGGAATTTGTTTTGGTGATAGAAGCTTCCACAGCACAAAAGAGAATGACAGTGACAAGACAAGACACAGATAAAAAGAAATAGGAGTAAATAGGAAATAACAACATACAAATATATATATATATATATATATATACATACACACACACATACATACATACATACATATACACACACACACACACAATATACAAAATAGACAATAAATGAGATTTGTGTGTACAGGTATGTTATGTACAAACATGAAAGTTAAATAAAATATATTCAAAATGAAACAGACGCATTGACTTTTTTAATGTTCCTATTATCCGTACTGCTATTGCTTTTGAATTAGAAATACAATAAATGTGTTATATTCATTTATCATTATCATTTTTAAATCTGCATTAAAATGTGATCAATGATAAACATGATAAATTTATTATACAATTAATGTAATTAAATGTCAGTAGGTTTTTACAATTAAATTCAACAAACAATGTCTTATTAATGGATGATTTAAAAGTTATTCCAATCCATTTATAATTCGACAGTATTTCAAATTTCATTTATGAGTTGCTGTTCTGGAGGAATGCAAACTTCTATTTTCTTGCTTTGCTTACAGCCTGACGCTCACGATTGACGTGATAGCCAATAGGAGTGAAGCAGAGGCGGGTTAATCGACCTAATCTGTCCAATCATCTTGCACGCCTCAGCAACGCAGCGCACTCATCGCCACGAAATCAGTGTTGCCAATTTAGCAACTTTTCAGACTACCCTAGCAACTTTTTCATCCAAAAGCACCTAGCAACAAATTTAGCTATTTTTTAAATTTTATTTGGCAGCTTTTAGCAACTTTTGATAAGTGACTCAAACGATAAAAAGGCACAATTTACCATTTAAATTATAAAATATATATATGTTTTTGCTGAGATTTGACAATTTTGCATCGTGATTACGTCATGACGTCATCACGCAATGTCATCACAACATCATTTAGCAACTTTTAGCAACAAATCAACCTTCCTTTAGCAACTTCCCCTGAAAATTAGTTGGAAACACTGCACGAAATCTTAAATAAGCTCTCACCATTGGAAGGTTGCCAGGCAATATCAGCATAATTAATTAATATTTATAAGTTTCCCCATATGAGTCATCAACACTATTTAATAAATATTCATAAGCTAAGCCATCGCCACAGTAATGACAACCCAATTTCTTAAATTTTGCGCGTGCTCACACGGTGACATCACGGATTTTAAAATGGCGGTTCCAACGTTTGCTTTGAAATTACATTCATAATCTACCGCTCACAGTTCAAAAATAACACAACGGACATCATGTTTTGAGAGAAATATTGTTCACAGATAAAACAAAACTCCTATTTTGATACATAATGGATTCCGTGGTCGGCGAGGATCAAACGCTGCCGTTTGACATCAATCTGAGGTGAAGCTCTTTATTTTTAAAATTTCTGTCAGAGTCTGTCAGGCAGCGTTAGCATGTTAGCATGAGCGGAGAAAACATTAAAATAAGCACGAAAATAGTTCCTACCAAATGTTTCCAATGTGTTATTCAACATTAGAATTTAAAAATGTTTGATATCGACAGATAAAGTTATAGAGATGAGTAAACGTTAGAATTACAGCACATACGAAGTCACAAGATAATTGTTTTAGAGTTGTATGACTTAATTGAACCTTTATGACGGTTTGCGTGGTGAATGTGGTGCTTTTATTCTGAATTATCTCAGAAATTATGCATTTGATGCTATTGTTCACTTTCAACCGTCTGACAGTTATGAGAGTTCTTGACAGCTGCAGAGACGAATTTTTGAAAGTCTATTAGTTGGTTTGATTCAGTTTCATTCCATAAATGAATGTGCTTCTAATAGAATGTTTAATATTTTGCATTGGTATGTTCTGTTTTTATTGAATCCAAAGTCTGAATCCAGCTTTTGTGGTATTATTATATTGTTGATCATGTGTGTGGAGGTGAAGTTTGAATCTCACAGCCTTCGTGTTCAAAACAAAACATACATGATCCTCTTAGTTAAATATAGCAGGGACTCGATCTCTCAAGCATCTGGGCACACGAGGCTGTTTTTGACATTGTTTACTGCGTTCAAGACGGAAAATATTTTGGACGGTCTGTACATTCACAAACCGTGACCAGACAGGGATCATTAAATGATTATATTAACAATATTTTTTATGCATTAAATATAGCTGTCTGGATGTGGCATGCATTAAAATAGATGTATTTGCATTAAGCAAAAGTGCATGCATTAAATTGAATGCAGTAAATAAAGTCTTATGCAATGAATGCAGACCAGACTAGATCAAATTCACCCAGACTAGAAGATTTAGTTTAATTATTTAGTTTATTAGAGCAATGCATTAATTGCACAGAAAGCATTTAACGCATTGCATTCAGTTTCTAAAGTGGCTTTAGCTGTGTTGTTGAGCAATGATGACAGAAAGACAGAGAGAGTCTCCAGCTGCTGTTATGGGTTGATCATGCGCTTTCATAGCAGAAAACACATTACTTCCTTCCTGGAAACGGCACATAGCGGAATAGCGCTCCTGTTTATTATCTGACGCATTGATCTCTATATTTTACCTTTCTGTGGCCATGTGAACATGAAGGACTGATGCAGTAGGTAGGTTATAACTCTCTTGCACCTGTGCTGCTTGTGTGTAGAGTTAGTGCTGTAGATGTGCGGTTGTGTGTAGTAGATCTCTGCTTTATTTCAGAGCTCAGACTTTGTCAAGTTCAGCAGGTCTCTAATGGCAGGAGTTGAAGGACTCTTGGCTTTGATGGTCAAGTTAGAGATCGTCTGTGCTCCTGATGGTCGTGTCATTGCAGTGTCACCTTTATGAAGCAGGTGGTGAGCCTGTGGGGAAACACAAGACGAAAGCTGATAGCAGGCAGCTGCTTGATTCTCTGACATCTGAGAGGAGCTTTTAACCAATTTAAATACATTTCTGAGACTAAGGCTGATGATACACAGGGCAACTTTGGGCAATGTTGCCATCAACGGGCAACCAGGTGAGACACAGGGCCCACGATCGATCTAAAGTATCCAGATAGAAATGTGTTACCCATTCTCAATGGGAAAGTGCCCAAGCAACATTGCTCAAAAAGTTTCCTCGTGTATCATCAGCCTAACTTGTATGTGAACCCAAGAGGCAGTTATATAGTAGTTTGTGTGTCTTCCTGTGGCTAGCACAATGCTAATGGTGCAGGAAAACCTGAGAAGAGGAAGTTGTTTGGCTGTGATGTTTTGAAGGCATTGTATCTGTTTTGCTCCATCCATCCTGCTCAAAATACTGTAGATTAAAATAAGCAGATGAACAATAGTGGTGACACTGTTTACATTGTTGTTGAGCGAAGTTGCACCTGTTATTGTCTCCACATGAATGTGGTTTCATGAATGCTATTTGCCAAGCTAGTTGCCAAGGCAACACTTCTCATTTTTATTTAGTTTAACTTGATGTAATAAAATAACTAAAACTGAAATAAAATGAATCAAAATAATGCATACATAAAATTAATGACAAAACCACAGTAGAAATGACTAAAACTGGCTAAAGTAAAAATGAGTAAAACTGACTAAAATGAAATATAAAAGGAAAACATCCAAATAAAAGTATCTTATATAGATTTTAAAATAACACTGAAACTCAAAATATTTATGTCGGTAAATATCTATTTTAACCATGATTAAACATTTTTGTTTCTCAAAAAAAAAAAAAAAAAGGAGTTTATTTCAGCGAGTTGCCAAAGCAGCATTTCTCATTTTCATTTAGTTTTCACTTGATATACTGGAATAACTAAAACTAAATTGAAATAAAAAATAATACAAACTGTATAGACATAAGAAACTGATAAAACTAAAATTGCAATGAAAATGGAAAATGTAAGATAAAAACTAATTCAAAATATGAATAAAAACTTGAGTTCTTCACGCTAGTATTTGAAAAACAAACAAGCAAGGATATTTTTTATGATATATAAATTATATAATCAAACTTCGTAATAACAAATCAAATGTATGAATTAAAATGAATGAACTGATACTTTTTTTTTTATTCAGGGCTCGCAAAATTTCAAAATCCTTGGTAGCCCTTCGGGCAGGTACTCTTCAAATTTTGGTAGCCCGAAAATTTATTTAACTAGCCCAAATAAATAAAATACCTTTTTTTTTTTTAATATAGAAAATCAGTTTAAATGTCAATCAAAAATATTTTCAATACACAAATATCAACAAATATGAAGGAAGGAAGGAATTTATAACCCATTTTAAGAGCTGCACAATATTTAAAAACATATTTTTTATCTTTTATTTTTATTACTTTATCATATTTTGGCCTTAAGTTTGATACAACTCACTTTAGGAGTTTTTAAGGACCCGCGGGAGATCTGCATTTAAGATAGCCCGTCGGGCAGAGTGGTGATACATTTTGGTAGTCCGACTGGAAAACACAATAGTCCCGGGACGTCTGGCTAGCGTTTTTGCAAGCCCTGCAAAGCCTAACAAAATAACACGACTATATTTGCATAATGTTTAAAATAATGCTTATAAACCATATATTAGTCACGGTTATTGTGATTAATTGTCTGTTTTAGGGCTTTGACGATTAATTGTCTGTTTTTATGGCTTTCATTATGTAATTGATTAATTTAAGGGTTCAGTAAATAATTATTATGTTATCTTTTAATCTTTTTGAGTTATTATTTTGCGGTGTAAGATATCAGAGTATTCCAAATTCTAAGAATCAGCCAATACCGATCCAACACCAGCGCTATTATTTCCTACACCACTACAGAATATCAGTACTGTGTTTGTGGAACTAATGGTCACTCTTTTAAACCCTTGGTTAAACGCAATCCACTAAATACTCACTTCCTCATTACAGAGAAAAACTACATTTGAATAAAAATATATAAGCTATGAAATTAAACTAGCTGACTGTATAATTTAGCAGCAAAAACAATATCTTGAAAAAAATCTTTCTTACAAAATACATTCATGAATATAAGATATAAATCATGAGAAAAAGAAAGGCTTCTAATAATCTTTCTGTTTGTGATAATTCCTTCGTTAAACTTAAAGTATTATAATGGGAATATATCATCTTGGAGAGATGATATATTCCTTGCTGACTGTCTTAACTGAACGTGACGTGCTGTTTGAATACTGAGCGGAGATGAGTGACAGCTGCAGCAGAAGGAAGATGAGTTTCTGTAAACTTCAAGAGAATTGTAAACTGCAATTTCTGTTGCATATGAGAAACATCAAATGGCAAACGAAACTGAAAGCATAACGAAACAGAGCTTAGAGAGTATACTCGTCGCGTCAGCACGAGTGCGAAGGTGCGCGCAGCAAAAATGACGCGCATATTGAGGAAACGATGGATGGTTTTCGAGCGAAAGTCAAGTAAAAGACCGCTTCTTAAACCAGAGAAGGTGAAAAGTTAGTTTTACTTTTCTTTTTGTTTTCATTTTTGAAAAACTTATCTTTGCTGTTTACCACACATTACGCTATGGAGGCTCTCTTTTATTTATTTATTTGATTCCTCAGTGTTTGCTAAACGTTCTGTAATTTATTAGTCGGTATATAATGCAGCATGTGGTGTATGCCATGCCACGTCTTATTCGTTTTTGTTAATAAACGTTTTGTAAGCTAGTTTGTCATTGTATCTTACTGATTTATTGTTGTTGTGCTTTTTAATTAAGAATAACAAAGAATCCATCTTTTGTTTTAGTCTTTAAAAAAATTTAAAGGTGTGTAGATGTGTAAGCAAAACTTAAGCAAAAAAAATTAGAAAGTGAAAGCATCCGAAGCCCGCGGCTTAACACAGCAAAAGAGAAACTCCCATTCACAAAATTCAAATCACAAATAATACTACTGATGACAAAGAACGGGTTGAATGTTAAGCACTTTCGTTTCCATATAACTATAAACTATGATAAAAGTTCATCAGCATGCATTGAATAATCCCATGGTGTAGCGCAAAAAAATAAATAAAAAAATATTGCTGACCAAATCATGTGCTCGTGCGACCAGCTGAGAAAGTTAGTTGCAAAAGAGCGACCAGTGGGAATTATGAGTCTGGAGCTCTGTATAGGCTATACAGTGCATGAAAAACAAACTGATGCTCTTCTGTTTCTTTTGGTGTATGACTCCCCCTTGTCTCGTATAAAAAGCACAATAATCGCGGTTGTCTGAAACAACTGTGGTTAGATCAAATAATCGCGATTAGACGGTTATTTAATTATCGCGACAGGCCTATCAGCAAAAGAAAAATACTAATTTCAAATATAGGCCTATAAATTGGTCTGAAATAAGATGCATCAGATTCTTTGACCTGTTCTGTTTGACAGCTGCTCAGTCTTATGTAAGTCCAGTCCAGTGTGCCGAGTGTCCCAGAGGATTCGCAGTAAGTCTGGGTGACTGTCAGAGGAGCAAAGGGGATTGAACTTGTTAAGCCAAGAGTTGCAGCAAATATACACAAACACAACATAAACATGCTGTAATCTGTACATTCACATTATTTTCTAACAATATTTATCGCGGTATAATTTTCCTCGATAAAACGATATGAAGAGTTCGATAAATGTTCGATATATAATGTTTATGCGCCAAAAGCGGAACGAAACAGCGCGACTCATTTGAATCGTGCCACATGGACCGTTTATCCGCTCGGATCAAAGTTCAAACTGCCGCGTAGCGCGAGCTCACTAGAGCAGATGCGTTTACTCGATCACGCAAGCATTAAGCAGCGCTGTGAGCTCCAGTGTGAAGCGCTTGAACTCAGCGATGAACACAAATGACTCTGTGATTTAAACTAGTTTAAAGCCAAACAGGAGAAACACTGTGTGCAATGAGACAGTCAGAAGGCTTTTCAATCTACAAATCGCCATCATTTACCATGGATTTACTGTAGTTACACTCACTGCACCATGGTATTGTGGCAGAAATTTGGGATATTCACACAGAATTTTATTAAAGTAGTAATGGTATATAATTGTAGTATGTATTTGATTAAGCTATAGCATGTGTGCGTTTTTAGACAGTTTTTCATACAAATAGGCTACCTAAAATCATATAGTTATATTTTTGCCATGGTAATGAGGTGCAATATGTGTGGTTTTAACTGTGTTTATCATGATTTAAATGTAGGCTATTATGGGAGACCAATGCTTAATTAAAAAAATAAATAATAAAAACTTGGTCAGAATAAATGTAACCATATATAACTGAGGTTGCTACAATTTTTACAGATGTTACTGATTTTGATAATGAACAAAAATTTACCTCTGCATCCTAACTCGAGCGACTATCAAATGTGCATTTCTAAGAGACAAAAAGTGATTATTACTATTATTAATACAATTTATTATGATTATTATTATATATATTATTAATAATATTATAAAAATTATTATTATTATTAATATTATCAGGCAACCCAAACCTGTTTCTTGATTTGAAACAATATCACGCATTAGAACATGCAGAAATTAAGAAATTATTTTTTCTATTTAGATATTCATTTTGTCAAGGAAAATTAATGATCTGCTTTCTACAACTTGCACTTTGGAGCAAAAATCTGGCTTTAAACTCGAAAGAAAGAAATATTTGACATTTATCGTGATAATTTTTTTGGCCATATCGCCCAGCCCTACTTGCATCATGTTCTCGCTTGTAGCTAGTGCTGTTCTTTAAAACCGTTATGAAAGCACACACACACATGCTCCTGCCTTGAGGTTGGGTTATGAAAAGCGTCCACAGTCGTATGCATTGTCCATCCTCTCAATGTTTTTGTGTGTTTCCATGAGCTGGATTGTTAAGTAGAAAAGACGCTGTAGTGTTAAATGTAACCGCTGGATATTTGCACCTGCTTCATGGATGAACGCTGACACTTTTGGGCTTTGTCGCAGTTGCAGTTTATTTTTCTTGCTGTTTTGCTTTTTTTTAAATATATGTTTAAACTTCTGTTTGGCTCTTTGTGTTGTGTGTGTGTTTATGTTGCAGTATTTCCAGGCTGCCAGAGTCTCTGAACAGTGGCAACTTCAGCATGGACGACATGACAGGTACAAACAATCTCATGTCTTGTAATGTAATCCATTGAGCACCGCATGACTAGAACTGAGAATCACTAACTACCTCACGATGCATTATATACACATCTCGATGTCACAATTCAGTATGTCACGATGCATGACAAAATCGGTTCAAATGAATTCTCTCAATATGTATTGACACAGAAAAATAATATATGCATGTTTAAAGTGAAACTCTGTCATAAACTTGTATATACATTTATATACACTCTATTACACACAATACACATTCACAGAAAGCACAAATGAGCAATTTGTGCTTTTTAACTATTTTGCAGATTCTTTTAAGGATGTAGATCTGTTTACTTAAGCACATTTAGGACTATAGCCTCTGTTGAATTATAGAGACTGTTTGTGCAAAGGAACAAGATGAAAAGTTAAATATTGTTGTTCCCTCCAGCCTTTTACCTTTAACTCTGTAGTGAAGACTAGTGGTCGACCAATATTGATTTTTTGACAGCCGATGCCGATATCTTGGAAAGCAGGTTGGCTGATATAATTTTTTTATTTTAATTAATATTTAAGAAATTTGAAAATTGATGAAA
>NW_015555881.1:1348630-1350877 GCF_001515605.1 Sinocyclocheilus anshuiensis
GATGTTTATTAGACATTCAAAGATTTGTTTAAATGATATAAATGTGTATTTGCTGAATGCTGACGGCAAACAAGAAAGTATTATAATGTTTGCCTTTCTATTACTAATAATATAAAAGCAATCATTATAAGACTTTTTGTATACATTTTAATTCCTTTGTTTAACCGTTCTATCTGATTATTAGACAGACTTCTATCCGTATTTAGACAGAACTGTCAACGACAACAGTGAACAAGAGGGACAATTTGAGCACTGTGTGCTCAGGCTCTGCCGTTCTCAGCGCCATCAAAATAAAAGTCACGCCTCGAATGCATCGGCCAAACAGGAAAACTTATCGGCCGATGCCGATATTTAAAAAATGCCAAATATCGGCCGATATATCGGCCTTGGTGATATATCGGTCGACCACTAGTGAAGACACACAGTCTGACACTTGTTGTTTTTCTCTCTGAAGTCTGTCCTTGCGTATCAAACCACATGGTCTTAATCAGATTTTCATCAAAGCCTCAAAGGGTCAAATGGAAATAAGTGACACAGTGATCATTTTTGGAGTGAACAGAAGCCTGTTTGTTGTTCATTTGTTCGTCTGTTGTCTTGTCGTCTGCAGCGCCTCTGTTTCCAGGGCAGAGGATGTCTCCAGCCAAAGCTCTGACTATGAAAGATTACGAGAATGTGAGTGCAATAATATCAGAATGTTTGCTTTTGTTTGTTTTCTTATAATGAGAGAGAGAGACCTGGTGAATGTGTTACCTAGACAGCCTTTTTAGGCGAATGTTTAAATTTTTTTTTAATAAGCAGCAGTTTTTTTTTCATAGCAGACCGTGCAGTTTAAGCAAAATCAAAGCAACACAGATTTGTGCATTTCCTTGATTTCACTTTGCATGTAAACACCTTGATTAACTTTCTTTCTGCAAGTCTGTTTGTTATGTTTTGACATCAAAATCAGAAAATTTCTAAATAACGTTTGAAGAGGTTTTTTTTTTTAAATTCTTTAAAAAAAAATTAACCCTTAAAATGAATTTGATTATGAGCTACTCACCCTCAGGCCATCCAAGATGTAAATGAGTTTGTTTTTTCATGGGAACAGATTTGGAGAAATGTAGCATTCCATTACTTGCTCGACAATGGATGCTCTGCAGTGAATGGGTGCTGTCAGAATGAGAGTCCAAACAGCTGATAAAAACATCACAAGTAATCCACACCACTCCAGTCCATCAGTTAATGTCTTGTGAAGTGAAAAGCTGCATGTTTGTAAGAAACAAATTCATCGCATGGACAAAATACCAGAATCCATACTCCATAATAACCCTGTTGTCCTCTCACATCAAAATCCACAAACAGAATTAGAATTATTTTAGATTGTAAATGGTGCTTATTACTCTCCTGATTCAGATGAGGCGTCTTTTTCTCTGGCGAAAGCAATATTATAGATAGAGGACTTGTATTTTAGCTGGAAGCAACAGTTTGAAGTTAAGACATCTTAATGATGGATTTTTTTCTTACAAACACGCATCTTATCGCTTCACAAGCCATTAATTGATGGACTGGAGTGGTGTGGATTACTTGTGGATTGTTGTGATGTTTTTATCAGCTATTTGCAGAGGATCCATTGCTGAGCAAGTGATTTAATGCTACATTTCTTTAAATCTGTTTCGATGAAGAAACAAACTCATCTGAGTTTGATTAAATTTTCAGCTAATTTTTTAAACTTAATTTATAACAGGTCATATGCAACTAATTTGGTTTCTGTGGCAATGATGATATTCTGGTATGGAATATCTGCCTGTCCATTTAAGGAAAAGTGTTTATTTCTTTGTACTAAGATAAAGATCTGTGTGCATTCCTGCGGCTGTGCATGTCTGAATGAGAGAAAATCTGTTTGTGTGCTGTAGAAACACAGATCTTTCAAAGGAAGGTGCAACTGCCCACCACTGTGGTATTTGTGGTTATTCCAGACTCTTTCGTTCCATTTCTATATCTTTCTTTCCCTTCCCCCTCTTTCTGCCCCAGATGTTGAAGTGAAAAATGCTTGGAGTACAATGACGCACAGTTCACTGCCCTGCCAGCCTCTTTCTCGCTCTCTCTCACACACACACACACACACTCATGCCAACCCTCATTACTGACCCACACAGCCTGTTATAGTCGCTCTGTTTCTCTTTTAGCTCTCGTCTCCTCCCTCTAGGCTTGCCGCGATAGACGGTGTTGACGGTGATACCGGTGTTAAGCCGCAACACCGGTTACGTC
>NW_015555881.1:1352032-1360985 GCF_001515605.1 Sinocyclocheilus anshuiensis
TATATAAAAATCATTTATTTAGTACAGTAAAAGAACAGACACTACAGAAACTGAACGCGGCTGCTCAATGCAGCGTGCCGAACGACGCATCACAGATCAGACTTCATTTCTCCAGTGAGGAGAGTGAGTCGAGCTGACTGACAAGAAGAGAGGGGTGAGACAGACAAGACGATCGCGGATGATTTAGTTTCGAAACGAAATGCAAAAGCGAAACATTAATCTACTCTCTGGTCTGGTTTGTTTGTTGTTCAAAAATGGCAGATTTGGCGTTATGATTGGTCAGATCGCCTGTCAATCAAACTCCCTGTGCAGGGTCAATTGTCTGTGTGTTAATAGAGAGTATTTTGGGAATAATTTCTGTGGTTCCCCTTCAGCAAATCACAGCTCTGAAGAAGGAAAACTTCAACCTGAAGCTCAGGATCTATTTTCTGGAAGAACGTGTGCAGCAGAAATGTGACGACTCCACGGAGGACATTTACAAAACGGTGACAGACTCACACTGTTACAAACACACTAGTACACAAATATTACATTGTTCATTCCTGCATATTAAAGCAAGCAGTGGTTTTGTTCTTGATGATCTCAGTTTTTTTTAATTGTTAGTAACTTGTCTTGTTTGTCTGTGTGTGTAGAACATTGAGCTGAAGGTGGAGGTGGAGTCAATGAAACGAGATCTGGCTGAGAAACAAGAACTGCTTGTGTCCGCATCGTAAGTCCTACCCACTTGTTTACTTCCTATTTTTACTAATTATTGGTCCGATGTGACAGAGCATCAAGCAATAAATCCTGTTTCTTCCTTGTTCATCTTGATGCTGGTTTGTCTAGTGCAACATTTTATCTCTTGATTTCTGTTTTTTGTTTCTGTTTGACAGTTTTAAAGTGTAGCTCCGCCCATAGTCAAATTAGATTGGTCCATAATTAAATTCCACATAGCCATTAAACATTAAATTGTTCTGATTGGCTGTGAATTCATTACCTAGTGGCAACATTTTGCTCTAAGTGGGACAGAAAAATAAACTGTCAGTTAAAAAAAAAAATCTATTTTTTTTTTTAAATTAATTTGTCTATTTTACTGATATGGCTTATAATACTAAAAATAATGGTTTTGTTGACAGTAATGTGCAAAGGGATGAAAACCTGTAAAACTGCAAACAGACCCAAATTTTCAAACATTTTGAAAAATGAATAAGCTACAAATGTGATACGTTTTTGAACAATTGAACACGTGTAGAAGGCGTTGGATGTAAGAAACAGATCAAAATGGTGTGTGTTTGTGTGTGTAGGAAAGCATTAGAGAGTTTAGCCAGTCGAGGTGTTGATGATGGCAGAGAAAAGATGCAGAGAGAAATGGACTCACTCAGAGAAGCTTTCAGCGCTCGGATTCAAGAACTCGAGGAGGTAAAACAAACCCCACAATGTTTATAACAGATGTTTGAGAATGTGTTTTCTTAAAGAGAATCTTTAGTCATTGCTTTCTCTTTCTCTTAAGTCTCTGCAAGCTGCCCAAGAGGAACTGGAAAGCATGGCCACCATAGCTGAACAGGAGAAGCTGAAGAATCTTGGACTGGAGAAAGCGATGCAAGCCACCAACCAATCAGGACCCTCAGCTGATTCAGGCTCCACCCCTGAACGGGTTAGAGAGCTCCAGCAGGCCCTTCAGGAAAAGGAGAGGTGATTAAAAGAAATTAAAATACTGAAACATCAATTTACATTAACAAAGTGTAACTATTAACATATCCCTGGTTTGATTTCCACAGTGTTATTGAGCAGCTGCAGGTGTCACTCAAGAATCAAGCTGCCATGATTGGAGAGCTTCGGAGGAATGACCCGAACCAGCCAGTGGCAGAGCAGATGGCACAGCTGAGCTCCCTTATTGGCCAAAAAGACAGTCAGCTTCAGGTTAGTCTCTTAAGGCGTCTTTACATAGCTGAGTTATGGCTGCTCTGTGCCTGCTCAAAATTCCTAATGCTGCATAAAAGCCAGACTAAGTTATACCTGCTCTGGCTCACCTCAGGCTCTAGTATAAAAGTATACACTTGAAATTGCTGTGTAAATGCCTTTATGTCATCTCATTACACAGTCTGTGTAAATATGCCTAATTGCCAGTTCATAAGCGCTTCTGTGTCGCCTTTGCAGTGTAAATTTGGAGTCAGTTTTGTAAAGCACAACAGCTTTCATATATCAAGTTTTGTGCTATCTGTTACACACATGCGCAAACACTGAGTAATTTGTTTATTTCTGTGTCGCCTTCGCAGTGTAAATTTGGAGTCAGTTTTGTAAAGCACAACAGCTTTCATACATCAAGTTTTGTGCTATCTGTTACACACATGTGCAAACACTGAGTAATTTGTTTATTTTTACAGGCTCTTAGGGAAGAACTAGACCGTGGGAGAGAAAATGCAGAAAAAGACAAAGAGGTAAGCAGACAGCTGTTCACATTGTGTCACCAGAATATTCCACTTTGTGAGTACTTGTATAGAGTAAAATGTACTTTTAAGCAAGCTGGCATGATGATATTGGCCTGTGTGATTCATTGGGTGGCTAGTTCATACATGACAAAAATGGTTGTAAAGGCAGAAAGGGGCTTGAAAGCTGATTCAGATTTCAGGGGTTTCTTTGTGCATTTAAAAGCATAATAGTGTAAATCTGTTCATTTTAAAGCTTGGTCCCTGAATTACCCCAAGTAATTCCTATAAATTATTAGGACAAATCTTGTAATTAAAAATGACAGTAAAGCTCAAAGAGTGTGAGAACCCAGTCGAAGGGCAATGTGCTAAGCTGGATTAGCAGGTTGACAGCAGTCTGTGACTGTTGCAAATGGAAATCAAACATTAAAAACAAATATCTCGGGGTCCTGTGCTCAGTTTGGACAGGTGTGTGCAATTGTTTGTGTTCAACTTTTGAAACTTTGGATGCTGGGATGTTCTGGGTGTTCGCTTGGCAGTAGTTTATAAGTGTTTTTTATCCAATCCTAGTTATTGCTAGGTGGTTGTTATGTGTTCTGGCCAATGCTAAAAGAGTCCACTCTAAAATCTCTAATATTCTGGTCTGTAGATATGGCTCAGGTCCCTCCTTCAGTACTAATCTGTGAGATTTTCAGGTGAACGTTGTAAGTCCGATTGAGTTATGCATCAAAGATTAATACTTTGTGTTAAGGGTTTGTTCAGATCATCAGAAATGTATTGTTTCTTGCATATGTTTCATGCAAGCATGTGACCTGTAACATCCTCGAGGCACAGCAGGAGCATCAGTGGCCCAAATACAACTCTTCTCATTGGACGCCCACTGAGCTGAGTGGATTACTGTGTGTGGGTGTGTTAGCAGATGTTGCGCACATCACCCAAAGGATTTCCTGTGTGTGTTTGTGGATTAAAGGGTTTAAATCTACGTGTGGGCAGAGTGTAGTCAGTTCAGATTCAGTGCAGAGCAAGACGCACTGAAAGACACCAAGGCAGATGGATAGCAGGATTGTAGTGTTGGTCTGATGAACATGCGTGACCCATGCCGTGTATGTGGCGTGTGCGTGCAGGGCGGTCAGTGTCGCTGGTTGTTCAGCACATGTGGCCGTCTGAGGTTGGCGGTCATCCTTTCACACGTGTTGGGCGTGGAATTGCAACGAGATGGCTGCAGCGAGTTTCTCTGTGGGAAATGCGTGTTTTTACTCGAGCGCGTCGTGCAATGCGATGTCGCCATTGGACAGCTGCAGGAAACGCACGCTGCTCAGCTGCAGAGACTGCGGAATGAGAGAGATGGACTGAAAGCTCAAATCACAAACAAATACAGACAACATAACCCGACCAGACTAGGTGGAAACGTACCTCTTAAACAGGAAGTTCAGATTGGAGCAAGCTTAAATACTCCAAAGCAGCTGCAATGCATTCGGCGACCTCAACCGGTTCAACCAAAGCAGCACCAAACACGGATTGCCAGTGTCCAGGAAACCCTAGGAAGAAGTCATGGGGTTGTTTCTGTGATTTCAGGTGGTGACTGCCAACAAGAGAATTTTAATGGTCGATTGAGGAGGTGTGTGAGCCTCAAGCCGCTTAGTAAAACAGGAACAGATCGTTCACAACGTTCAAAATTGAATCCTTCTTCACGACAAAGTTCAAAAACCGCTGGTGTGCCGGTAACCCGACCTCGCTCTCTTAGTCGAGACTACTTGGACGTCGTAAATAAGAAGAGCGCTTTAATTTCACGGTCAACTTCCCTCCAATCAGTGGCCCTGGAGCAGTTTGACCACGCCCTCATCAGTGCCTCACCCCTCAGACAGACACGCCCACTGAGAGGCTCCACCCCTGCAACTGTAGAAACGATCTCGCTGGTGTTTGATATAGTACAGCTATTGAAGAGTGTGCAAGGAGTGCGGCCCGTCCCACGATCTAACAGTGGCAAGATTCCAGTACTAAAAAATCCACATTATACACATGGAAGCACCCACAGTGGTGTGTCTTGGAGATCAAAGCTAGAGAGAAGTCTGAGAGAGCTGGACGAGGATTTTAATGATGAATACACACCTCTTAAACAGGAGGTACACCACTTATACACAGATTTTGATGACCCTCCGCTTTCTCAAATTATACTTAGGACATTAGGGCGGCAAATTAAATACATGTTTTTGTTTGTTGCAGGTGTTTGTTGAAAGACAGAATGAACGGAGCAGATTGGAGCAGAAAACCAGACAGCTGACTGAAGAACTGAATGCGGCCAAGAGCAGCAACCAGACGCTCAAACACACACTAGAAGAAACAGAGAGAGAAATGAAGGTAAATACTGTTATTGTAGTTAACTAAAACTAAAACAGTGAAAAATGATTTAGTTACTTGAAATAATATACTTTAACTGAAATAAAATATAAAAAAACCTTAAACTTATTTTATAAATCTATGAATAAAAACTATATAGACATAAAAAAAAACAGAACAAAATTATGAAAACTTTAACCAAAATTAAAATGAAAACAGAAAATATTTAAAGAAAACCTCATTTAAAATATTGATAAAAGCTATAATAACTGTAATAGTATCTCAGTGATAATGAAATGCAAAATTACACTTTTTAGAAATAGATTCTATGCACAGATATTCTCTAAACTAAACATTGTCATTAAATTAACAGCAAAGGTTGTGTATTAACCCTTTTGCACGTGAGTTTAAAATATTCTAGCTGAGCCCCCAGCGTGAGTTTTTTTTAGACAACCTTTATTTTAGAATGTATGGCCTTATTGTTTCCATGGCGACGCGTCTTGCTTGTCATGTGACACAACGCAGCCACAATAGATCTGTATGACATATGGATCGCTTTTATTTCGTTTTTCCTGTTTTATTAAAAATATTCACAAACATGCTCACTATATTACGAAATAGCTGATATTCCGATTCTGAAATATGTGCAAGTAAATCTATTTGGTAGTTTAAACACTTTTATATCGACCGTGTTAGTTGATCTATACCGGGTGATGGGCGCCGCCATGTTAGTTCGTGCTGAATCCGAGCTGTGGGATTTACAACACGCAAATTCATCCTCTCCTCCCGAAACACGTTAAAGTAGGTCTCCGGTAAACTGGGAGAAGAGCAGAATAAACTTTATAGTTACCTACACAATCCGTATATGATATCAATAAAAACATGTCGTCAGATTATATTTGTAAGGATCATTATTGCTGTTTCCATAGACATCAGCGTGTATTTTACAAACTGTAAATGTATGGTTTTGCTAGTACTTATGTGTATTTAAATGTCTGAAACCTAAAATAAGCATTATATGGTTGAAAACACTGACTATTTGTGATAATATGACAAGCGCTCACCGCGTCCAATCTGGCTCCGCGCCAGCCAAAGTACGAAAGCAGATTTAAATTCAGCAGTTGATGACGTGACGCACTGAAAGTTCTAATACACAACGCTTCAGGGACCAGCCAAGACTGATCAAACCGGTGTGATCGTACGCGTTAAAGGGTTAAAGTCCACTTTGTGTTTAGGCTCTTTCTGATGAGCTGGAAGAGAGAGAGATCGAACTGGCTGCAGAGAAGAAGAACTCTCTGAAACGAGACAAAACCATCCAGGGCCTCAGTCTGGTTCTCAAAGAGAAGGAGAAAGAGGTGTGACCCAGTCAAACATTAAAACTGATTATTTATTTATTTAAATAAAAATTATTTAAAATTTGTTTTATAATGCAGATTTGGAAAGCTTTTATTATTTGAGATTTTTTTTTCATGTCTAAAGCAAATACTTTACAGTTGGCTTTAAATGTAAAATATTTGTTTGTAATATTTTTTACTTTAAAACTAGATTTTATTCAGAGCAGTAAATTATTGTGATGACAAACTACCATAAAATGTGATTTTACTATTATGTCTCTTTCTTTATTTCTTTCTCTTCAGATTGAGGATCTATCTGGTGATCTTGAGGAGAAGGATCAGGCTTTGGCTAAGGCTCGAGAGGCCCTTCATAAAGCCAAACTGCAGAAATATCAGGTATGTGTGATTGCACTTTTCAGTGGTGACTTTGAACAGCTGATTGACAGCTGGAGCTACTTAGTTGCTCCTCATCACTAATATAGGAGGTTGGTGAAGGATTTGTGTAATGTGTGCATTACATTTCTTCTGTGTTTTCCAGGGGGCTGAAGACCAGCAGTCTCTTTTCCTGGAGCAGCAGGCTGAATTGTCACGGCTCCAGGCAGAGGCTCGCACTTCTTTGCTGGAAGCCCAGAGGCTGCAGCGTGTGCTTGGCAGCAGAGATTCAGAACTGTGCCTTCTTCAGCAGGCCAAACTAGAACTAGAACAAGAGCTGGAGCAGCTACAGCAACAGAAGAAGAAGGGAGACAAGACCATTAACGTGAGTAGCACTGACACACATGCAGAAACAAAAAAAGTATTTATTTCTTACAAAAAGCAGAAATAAAGCAGCATAAGCAGCAGTATTTAAAATATTTATTTCATTAGAAAGGAAAATTGCATGGTTCATAAATTAAAATACTCAGATGAACCAAATGTTGAACTCACCATTATTAATAATAATAATTAATTCATTTTCATATTATATATATATAATTTTTTTTTTTTTACTTTTGCTTGTTAACTGCAGGATCTTCAGAACCAGTTGAAGAAACTAAATGGTGCTCTGGCTGACAGAGAGAACGCTCTAGAACAGCAGCGTCTAGAACAGCAAGAACAAAACCGTGCTGCTGAACAGAAACTACAGAACGCCATAGAACGACTCACAGCTAGCCTGAATCATAAAGACCAGCAGCTGCAGGTACACACACACACACACACACATACACACACAGCTTACACACAACACCTTGTGCTAGCTTACTCATTCCTGTTTTTTCAGGACTATATGAACATGGTTAAAGATCTGGAGAAGAACAAAACCCAAGAGGAAGGTGATCCCATGCTGGCTAAACTGAGAGCAAGACTGAAGGAGAAAGAGAAAGCACTTGAGGTTTGTGGCTCTTCCTTTATTTTATTCTATATTTATGCAGAGATCTTAAAGGTACAGTACCAGAAACAACCTGCTTCAGATGATGAATCCAGGTAGATGGTCGTATGTCAGTGATTTGTGTTTCTCTGTTTGTGTCAGCAGAATGCTAAGCACAGTTGTCAGTCCAGATATCATAAATATTGATCACTTGAGTTTTTTGTGGGCTTTATTGTCTGTGAGCAGCAAGCCTTGGATGAGAAGTTTGCAGCCATGGAGGAGAAAGAAAATGAGATCCATTTGCTGCAGCTGAACTTGAGAGAGAAAGAAAGAGATGTGGAGCATCTCAACAACCTGCTCTCACACAACGAGGAGATTATTAATGTAAGAGTGTGTGTTTGTGTGATAAAGAGAGAATTTGCACTGGTAAATGTTTCATTTCTTCACATTAAAGGTTTCTTATGTGCTACTGTAGAAGCAGATACTGATGGTTTATCTGACTCTTTGTGTGTAGAGTTTTGATGCTCTCATAAAGGAAAGAGATCTCGAGCTGCAGCAGCTGTTGAACTCGCTGAAGAATCTTCAGAGATGTAAAGATGAGACTGAGCAGAACCTTCAGAGGGCTCTGAGAGAGAAAGACGCCATTATACAGCACTTACAGCAAGCACTAGACAACAAAACGAGAGACATGGAGGTACAACACTCACTCTAGTTTTTGGTGCAGGCGTGAGTCAGAATTTGGTTGATGTGAAAGTGTTTTTTCCTCGCTTTGCAGGAGATGGCCAATAGGGTTCTGAGCCAGTCAGAGTCTCAGGGTCGTGACCTCGCAGAGCAGATGAGTCAGAGGTTAAAGGTCACGGAGGTGATGCTGTCAGAGGCGGTGAAGGACAGAGAGAGGCTAGTGACCGAGAACCAAACCACTGTAGAAAACCTGCTGGCCACCATCAGCAGCAAAGACCAGCTTCTGAAGGTACTGAATACCAGTATTATTTTACTATCATTGAGATACTATTATAGTTTTGTAAATACAATTTTTATATTCATTTAATTTAATAAATTTCATATTTAATTTAAAGGGATAGTTCCCCCAAAAATGAAAATTACCCCATGATTGAAAGCTCAGATTGTATTCGTCTGATAGAAGTAAGACATATACATCTAGGATGGCTTGAGGGTGAGTAAATCATGGGGTAGTTTTCATTTTTGGGTGAACTATCCTTTTAACTTTAAGTGTAATATCGAAAAATACATTACAATCAAGTTCTTCACATGTGCTTTAGTGTACTTTTTAAAGAGTATTAAAACTGATTTAAAATCTACTTTAAAACTTTTAATTTGACAGTATTACAAAGTGCACTTTTTTAAATGTATTTCAAGAAACAGTCATGAAAGTGTTTTCTCTTTAAATACACTTAAGTGGCTTTTTTAATATATCTAAGTACAACTTTTTTTTTTAAATACTTTTAAGATATGAAATATGCTACAAGTGCACATTTGAAACAAACAAGCACACAAGGGGCATAAAGTGTGAA
>NW_015555881.1:1361092-1365190 GCF_001515605.1 Sinocyclocheilus anshuiensis
ACACTAATGCTTGATTTGTGTCCTTATAAACAAAATTTCCTATCACTCAAAAATGTTTTTTTGTGTTTGTAGGAGAATGCGGAGCATCACGTACAGGCTCTGAATGATCGTGCAGCAGAATTGCAGGATCTTCGTAAGCAGTTGGCAGACACGCAGCTGCAGCTCAGAAACGCACTGAGACTGAATGCCACAGCCACGCAGGATGGTCACCTAGAGACTGCTGAACTCCGTGCAGTGTTGGCGGAGAAGGACGCCCTCATCAATGTGAGACTTTGACCTGTAATCTTTTGATCACAAGGCTGTTTTTACACTTGGATCAATTGCTCTGTCCGGAACTGGAATTGCTCTAGTGTGCGAACACCTTCATTAGACAGTCATGTTGTGGTAAGGAAATGTCAAGTGATGTTGTTCTGTTGGTTTTATAGAAGCTGCTAGACCGTGGACAAGAGAAAGATCGCATCCTGTTAGAAATGAAGACGAGTGAAGCTCTTCCTCCTCAGGTGCTGGAGCTCAGACAGACTATTGAGGTGCTGCAAGAGAAACTCGAGGAGAGAGAAGGTGAGAGTGTGTTTGTCCTGTAAGAATATAACTGTAAGGTGAGAGTGTGTTTGTCCTGTAAGAATATAACAGTTTTACAGTAATGATGCACAAATGGGCAGATAACTGAGATATTTATTTGAAAACACAGGTATTGTCAGTAATATATACCATGCATCACTTAAATTCAACTGAAATTATATCTAGAAAAATGTTAATTTGTGTGTGTGTTTGTAGCTGAGCTGAGCAGGCGAAACAGTGAGGAAACTCTGGATATAACTACAATCAGTAAGAAATCAGTGGTGGTTTTGAAGAAAGAGCTCACACAGAAAACAGAAGCGCTGAACGCCGCTCTGAAGAGAGAGAACCAGCTTAAGGTCTTTGATTTAAGATCTTAAGAATTTATGGATTTGAGTTTCTGCATGTGAAGCTTATAGAGTAACTGTGTATGTTTGTGATTAGATTTCTCTAGCAGAGCTTCAGTCCATGGTCTCAGAACTGGAGACACGATTAGAAGGACAGACAGCCAATATTGAGTCCCTTACATCAACTCTCAACACTAAAGAAATCATTTCTGTGAGTATAAATCACAAGCACACATAATACTACCGTTCAAAGTTTTGAGGTCAGTAAAATGTATTATTATTTTTTGAAAGTAATTAATGCTTTTATTCAGCAAGGATGCAGTTGATCGAATGTGACAGTAAAACATTAAACCGTAAAACTGTAAAATATTAAACTTTCAAGACACACCTAGCATGAGCTCTGAGGTTAGTTTACAGTATATGCTTCTGTCTGATTCTGGTTCTTTGCAGGAGCTGCACCAGTGTTTGTCTCAGAGAGGGGACAGTCGACTTCCTCTGACCCGGGATCAAGCTTCCCAGCTGCGTGAGAGTGAATGCAGCATCTCCTCTCTCCCTCAGAGAGAAAGAACCATTATTGGAGGAGATCGCCAACAACAGGTATGTGTGAGCACATGCATGCATTCCTTAAACTGATACACATTAGCATTTCTTATGTTGATTTTCTTAACATTTTGTAGGATGTTGCATCTTTATCTGATCTGCTGACTGAGCAGATGGAGTTAAACCGAGCTCTGAGAGCTGAGCAACATCTCTACTCTGACCTCATCAGAGCTGTCAAAGAGCGTGACGGGTGCGTGTGATACATAAAAGGTCGTACTGTTGTAATGTGATGCTACACACTTAAAATCTGCATTTTAATTATGTTTTATGTTTTGTTTCAGTGTTGAGAGGCTGCAGCTGGAGCTCACAGGGGTGTCACTCCTCAGAGAGCAGCTGGAAAGTGGAGTCAAGATGAACACAGAGCTGAGAGATCAGCTACAGAAAGAGATCCAGAGAGCCAAACAGAGAGAAGGTGCAGTACAGACAGAGAGTGCAGAAAACCAATCAGATGTCATGCTCTAATCTCCCAATATACCACAGTCAGAACCTTTCAGTTTGTCCAGCCAGCAATGATGCAGGGCTAAAGCCAGTTCAAGGTCAGAGCTAATGGCTTAATATTTTGCCCATCAGGTTGTTGACTTTCTGGATGACTCATTTATATCAGCCCTGTATCTGGTGTAAAGCAGGACACAATAATAGCACATCCAGCTTTTACATCATTCTCATTCTCATTCCCGCATAACCATGCTTTATTTATATGAAAGCTTGCATTTGTTCTGATATGCATGAATGTTTGTTCTGTTTTCTTTTGTGTTCTGAAATGTTCTGTCACTCTTGTCCATCTTGTTCATCTCCTGTTTCTGTCTGTTTTCTGCTGTTCATTCATTTATTCATTCATCTGTGATTATTTATTTATAGATACAATATTCTTTGTAATAAAGTCTTTTAAATGTCTGTCTGGCTCATCAGCACTAAAACACTAATACATTCAGCTCATCCCACCCTGCCTTATACACATATATGCCTTCTCTCTTTGTTTATTTTAAATATGCGCCCTCTAGTGGCGAAAATTACATATTGTGCCTTTAATTACTTATTTTATTTCATTCGTTTTTTGTTTTTTTTTTTCATTTTAATTTTAATGTTTTAGTAATTTAGCCATTTAGCCAATTTTATTATTATAATTTTTTTAAATAGGTCTGTTTTTATAAATGTTTTAGTTATTTTAGTAAATAAAGTTCTGATTTTTTAAAAATATTGAACACAGAGCTGAGAGATCAGCTACAGAAAGAGATCCAGAGAGCCAAACAGAGAGAAGGTGCAGTACAGACAGAGAGTGCAGAAAACCAATCAGATGTCATGCTCTAATCTCCCAAAATACCACAGTCAGAACCTTTCAGTTTGTCCAGCCAGCAATGATGCAGGGCTAAAGCCAGTTCAAGGTCAGAGCTAATGGCTTAATATTTTGCCCATCAGGTTGTTGACTTTCTGGATGACTCATTTATATCAGCCCTGTATCTGGTGTAAAGCAGGACACAATAATAGCACATCCAGCTTTTACATCATTCTCATTCTCATTCCCGCATAACCATGCTTTATTTATATGAAAGCTTGCATTTGTTCTGATATGCATGAATGTTTGTTCTGTTTTCTTTTGTGTTCTGAAATGTTCTGTCACTCTTGTCCATCTTGTTCATCTCCTGTTTCTGTCTGTTTTCTGCTGTTCATTCATTTATTCATTCATCTGTGATTATTTATTTATAGATACAATATTCTTTGTAATAAAGTCTTTTAAATGTCTGTCTGGCTCATCAGCACTAAAACACTAATACATTCAGCTCATCCCACCCTGCCTTATACACATATATGCCTTCGCTTATTCAGCCTGTTTATTTCTTTCTGTGCATACTAATGAAAACCTTTCCAATCCATTAACCTTCACAATCATCACAGGAGCCTCATATACTCACTGTTTTTTAAATTCTGTATTTGCATATGAATGCAGAAGAGATGGATCAGAGAGTTTCCAAATACACTGAATGCTGAAAATGAATATATAATATAATCTATATATAATAGATAATAGATATATAATACTATATATAATCACTCATATATATATATATATATATATATATATATATATATATATACACACACACACACACACACACACACACACAGTATATATAGAGGGAGAGTAATATTTTGAATTGGATTCTATTTTTATATTTAGTACTTCAACTTAGTACTTAAACCTAAACTTGATTTTTGTCAACATTTCTAATTTTATAAAATATTTATATTTTATTTCAGCTTTATTTCAATTACTGAAAACAATTTTTAATAGTTTGTTACACTGGAGCAGATCAAGAGAAACTTATTTATTTGATCATTTAACACTTTTATTCCCACTTCATAATTTTGAATTTGATTCAAATTGAATTTTGGTTCTATATGCCAATCATCTTTCTGTGCACACTCACTAAACACAAAACAAAACAAATGCACCCGATTAACTTTCCTATTAACATTCCTTTTCACTTCCTAACCCATGTCTTGCTGTGGCTCTGGCTTTCACCACTCGCAGAGTAGTCTGTATGCTTTAAAGGGATAGTTCACCCAAAAATGAAAATTCTGTCATTAATTACTCACC
>NW_015555881.1:1365323-1374524 GCF_001515605.1 Sinocyclocheilus anshuiensis
TATTCAACAATTCGTCTCCTCCGCGTCACCCTGGTGCCATTTTGGAGAGTATCCACTGAACGCAAACAGCGTATGCTATTCCGCGTGACGCAGCTGACACAGAATAGCATACGCTGTTTACGAATTCATTTACTGGAGACGAATTGTTGAATAAAGTCGTTATTTTTGTTTTCTTTGCACACAAAAAGTATTCTCGTAGCTTCGTAAAATTACGGTTGAACCCCTGATGTCACATGGATTATTTTACCAATCTCCTTGCTATGTTTCTGGACTATGATCGTGGTAATTACATTGCTGTCTATGGGAGGGTCAGAGAGCTCTCAGAATTCATCAAAAAATATCTTAATTTGTGTTCCAAAGATGAACGGAGGTCTTACGGGTTTAGAACGACATGAGGGTGATTAACTAATAACAGCATTTTCATTTTTTGGTTAACTAACCCTTTAAAGTCTCAGTTGAAACTTACAGTAAATATGTGCATAAAATAAATATGCATTGACATAGTGTTTAGTGTATATTCTATTCTATGGCACAAATTTGGTTTGTGTCATATCCTGATTATGCACCCATCCCCTTCTTCTTATTATAATTTCTTGTGTATTCTCAGCTGTTCTTTAAAGACCAATATGCAGACAACAAGGTTAAAGCTGTACATATTTTTGATTAGGATGTTGTACATGCGTACATATATACTGAACATGTTTGCAGTGTCACTAACTGCATGTTTGTGTATATGTGTGTGCAGGTTCGAACCCTTCAGAGTTAGAGAGTATGCGTGATGCACTGGAGGAAGCTCAGCGCTGGAACGCTTCTCTGCAAGCCAGACTGGGACAGATCCAGAACCGAGGAGGAGGGGTTGGACAGGCCAATGATTCTGGTACATATACATATCATATATGTATCATTTGGCCATTTCTTAATCAAATTAAATGATTTCAGTTTGTTTGACTTTAATCTAATTAATCTGATGATTTTAGTGGACACACTGAGTTTGATTGGTGATCAGACGTCCTATATGAGCATATGTATTGGCGACAGGCCAGAGGAGGAGCTCCAGCACTTGACCGTTGAACAGCTCAGAATAAAAGTGAGTGCCTAATCACTAATTGCTATATACTTTTTGTCAAACAAAATTTGAAAGATTTACATTTTCCTCTCATTTTCAGGTTTTAGAGCTTCAGGCAATCAATGCCGAACTGCAGAAGAAGCTGCTTCTGATGGAGAAAGACATAGTGGGTAAAGATCCAATAGACTCTCAGAAAGAACCAGACCTAATCAACCTCTCAACTCCAATCAAGGTATTAAAGGTCACAGTGAAATATTTTCAAAAATAGTCTTAGAAATACTATTAGTTTACTTCTTATGTGATGTTTTAAAAAAAAAAATACATTTGTGCAAAGCTGACATTTGGTTTGATGCCAATATGAAAGGGGGCCCAACTTTTTACCTTCTTTTAACCTCTTTACCTTTAACCTCAGACCTTCTGATTTTGTGCTTTTGTGTTCAATTTATGATTGACTTCTTTTCTGTAGTTGAATTTGTAGTTTACTAACATTAGTTAGCAGTAGTTTGGACCTTCTCTAGAAGTTTGTTTCTGTAACATGTTTGTCTGCTGAATGAGTGTTTATGTATGTATTTGCGGTAGGGGTGTGTGATATCACGATTTTTGTTTGTGGACAATTAAAATGTATCCACGATCTGCTTTTGAAGAAATATCGTAATATCGTGCTACAGCGCACATTCTATCAGTTGCAGCTTTGGCGCCTCTGTTTCAAGAGACTGTACAACGCGACATACATTCACATCAAATGTTACTCAGCGGTAGAGTTACACTCATGGGAAACTGTACTTATTCACAATCACAAAAGTACATTATTTGCATGTGCTTTAAAGCCTTGCCGGTTAAACTTTTTTTTAAAAATAAATTTGCGTGCTGTTCTGACATGCGAGTTTTCTGAGCACGTACACCTGAAGCGCGCACACACTAAAAGCGCCTGATTACTGCATCTGGTTGCGCTAATGCGGTCAAAACACACAAGGTTTACATATAAACAGTTTATTATGTCTAAAGTGAAAGTAAACAGTTGAGAGAAAAACGGATGCATGCCTGTATATTAGATGCATGCAGCTCTTAAAGTTATAGTACTAAACATGCTGCCGCTTGTCATTGAAGGGATAGTCTAAATATGAGTAAATGATGATCAAATTTAGAATTTTGTGTATATTTTGTTTTATTTTTTATATTTGTTCATTCAATTTGAATACTACTGCTAAATGCACCTACTGTACCTGAAAAATAAAGCACTATTTGTTTTATTTGTATATTATGTGTATTTGTAATGTGTATCTTTATTCTTATTTTTTAATAACAGATAAAATAATGACAAAGATTTTTATTTCCGCCCACTTTGGCCTAAATAGCTGCCATTCTTTTTTTTTTTTTTATATTATTTTGTTACCTTGTAAAGCTTTGTTTTTAAAATAAGGAAATTTGTTTGGCTGTACTGCTCAGACAACTTGCAAAATAGTAAAACCAACATGACTAAGAATCATGATAAAATCGTGAATCGTGATTTTCCTGAAAAAAAAAAAAAATCGTGATATGATATTTTTGCCATATCGCCCACCCCTAGTGTGCGGTAATTTATTTTTATTTTTTTGCTCCCTCTAGTTCTTTCCCTCTGTCTCTCTCTTCCGTCCCTGCTAACCCCTGTTATCTCCTCTCTCTGTCTTTCTGGCTTATTTTCTTAACCATGATCACCTGCAGCCGCCCCATCCTACCGTTACTGTGCACTTTCTTTATATTCTGTTCCATTGTGGCATTTTGTGTTGTTAAGTCATGTGTCACCAAACATGCCATTACTGTAGCAAACACCAATACAGCAGAAACCGACTTCTGAAGATGATGTGACACTAATGCCTTTAAACACGAAGGTAAGAGATTTAATGGAAATCAGTCAATTTTGTAATAATATACTGTAATCTTGGACCTCCGCTTTCAACCTTGAAACCTCAGTAGTCTTGTTTTTATTATTTACTGTTGTCCCATGTGTTGTTGATCTCCAAGGAGAGATGTGATCAGGGAGATCATGCTCCAGAGGATGTTGGTGAGAGTAATCAACCATCACAGACTCAAAGAGAGCAAAGTGGAGTGCAACCCACATCCAGATTCCTTAGAGATGAATCGGAAAAAGCAGAACTCCGATCGCTTCTCTCAGATTGTGGAGTGGAATCGGTCTCTCAACTCCGGTATGTTTTGAATAACTAGATATTGACATTGTAGCTTTGGTTGTATGTCAAATCAAAGCTATAAAAAACATCTTAACTCTTAACTGCTGCAATTTGTAGGGAGCAAGTGGCCAAACTCCGCTTGGAAGCATCTGAACTCCGTGGATTTTTGAAGGAGGAAAACGCCACTGAGTCCAAAGAAAGTGCAGAGAGTTCTGGAGAAAGTGACAGCCATGGAGACTTACACCAAACCGTGAAGGTGCTCCGCTCAGAAGCCAGAAGTCACCGAAAGATAATTAGACTGCTAAAAGAGCAGCTGCAGCAGAACTCTGTTTCAGATGCCGGAATTCAAATTGACCCAAAGATACTGGACGGCATGGACAACAGCATGGAACAATTGCAGACACATCATGAAGATTCGCAGAGACACACCAACACACTGGAGAAAGAGAACAAACAAAGAGAAAAGAAAGAAATGGAGGAGAGATATGAGAGAAGAAGGCAGGGTCAAAGCACCAAACCCACCAAGAATCAAAAGCAGCACATGGCCAGACATGCAGTGAGTATCAGTCACATATGCTGCTGGAAAAAGGTAGAAAGTCTAGCATAATCGTTGGTAACTGTTGTGGGTTCAAACCCACCAAGAAGCAATTATGGCTGAATCTTCAACTTCTGGAGCAACCTGGAGTTAAGTGCCATGTTCAAGGACTCCGTAGTAGCTCATTGCATGCAAGAATTGAACAAGCAACCATCCGATTAGCAACCCTATTATCCCAGGGTTGCCCAGTCCTGTTCCTGGAGACCTGCCTTCCTGCAGAATTCAGCTCCAACCCTGATTAAACATACCTGAACCAGCTAAGTAGGATCTTCAGAAGCACTTGATAATTACAGAAAGGTGTTTTGGGAGCAGGGTTGGAACTGAAATTTTCAGGTAGGTAGATTTCCAGGAACAGGATTGGGTAACCCTGCTTTGTTCTGTATGGCTGGGTTGACAATATTGATTTCTCGATTTTAATTGATCTTCATTTTGATGAACTGATAACTGTTCTTTTTTTTTTTTTCAAGAAAAATGGACGCATACTGTACCTGATATACAGCCAAATGAATCTATATTGAATCAAATCAAGCTTGTGAATTGAATTATCCAGTATGACACACCAACCCTTCTTCCCACTTCTTACCTCTAGTGTGGAGATGCATCCAAACCTGAATTAAAGTCGTCTTTGTCTTTTCCAAAGTATTTTATCAGTAAGATAATCCTAATGTCCTTTGTTTTAGGCGTATGTAAAATCTCGGCTACCAGCACCTGTTTGGCCCAGTAGGAGTTCTGGGCAGAGTTCAGAAGATCTGAGTGAGCTGAATTCAGGCCACGTTCACCCCAGAAACAAAGACTACCTGACTGGGGCGGAAGAGTCTGATTATAGCACGGACAGCAAGATGTCTTCTAGATCAGCTGAGCACAAACACCTCAATTTAGACCATGTTAAAGATGCTAGGCTGAGTCCAACTGCTGGAACAAAACAAGACACTAACATGAACCAGAATCTGGAATCCGAGCTCATGGCACAATTAGAGTTGCTGAATCAAGAATGCCAAGAGAAGGAGGATCTAATCTCCCACCTGAGACAACAAGTCCAGGAATGGGACGAGCTACAGGCAGAGATACAGGAGAAGGACAAGCTCAACCGAGAATACCTGGAAGCCCTACAAGCGGCAGAGTCTACTATTGCGTACCTCACCGCATGCAGCTTGGACTCGGAGTGTGGAATCGGTCAAACAGGAGATGTAACATTGCAGCAACGTTGTGCAGATCTTCAGAAGGCTGTTGAGGAGAAAGATCGACTCAACGCTCAACTCTTGGACTGCTTGAACTCTGCGGAATCCGCCATTGCATTGCTCCGAAATGTCGACACTACAAGCAGCCAAATGGACCTTGGGCAAGAAGTCCCAAAGGCACTTAGTGAGAGGCTTGAGGACTTGATTGGACAGATCAGAATTTCTCAGCAAAGCGACGACAGGTCAAAAGACACTCACAGCACAGAGGTTGGTCCAGCGCTAGGACCTGATTCTGACCTACGGCGACAGGTAGAATCACTGCAGGAGTCACTGTTGCAGCAGTGCAGGATGAATGCAGAACTGCAGGAGAAGCTCTGGACTTCAGAAGCAGCTGTTAAAAAGTTGAGTGCAGCTGTCAGCACCAAGCGCAACAGCGCACCCACAGGTCTGGAGGGGAATTACACTCCTGGCCCAGTAGGAAAGGTCCCGTCATTGCAGCAGCAACAGCTGACGGACTGTCTATCTGAGTGCATTAGAGCTGCTGAAGGCGCAGTCAAGTCTTTCACAGACGTTTGCTCCAAACAAAACCAGTCTCATGAGGAAATCTTGTCCAGTCCAGAGTTAAAGCAATGGCTGGAGAGGCTGCAGCGTGCTCTGCTGGAGAGAGAGTCTCTGGAGGACCCAGCCTGCACTGAGAGTCACCAACAAAAGACAAGCACACCCATTCACAACCTTGAGAGTTCTAAACCAGAACTGCAACAGAATGTTCGGGAGCCTGTGTCCTCACACCAGAATCTTCATAAGAACCTCTTGATGCTTCTTCAGATTCATACTCAGTGTGCTCAGAAAATGAACGAACTTGAGAAAGCTGTTAGTGGGCGTGGCCAAAGTGGAGGAGGTGGAGATGCGCCTGGAAATGAAAGTCTGGAGAGGATCGTCCAGATCGAAAGTTTGCAGAAGGCCCTGAAGGAGAAGCAGAGGGTATGTCGGAAAATGGAGGAGAAACTGGCAATCGCTCAGTCGGTCATTGCAGTGTATGGCTCAAATAAGGATAAACAGTCTGATCAGCGCAAAGGTGAGAAGAACACAAATGCAGTACACGGAGTTAACAATGCTCAAGGGTAGGGCTGGGCTATTTTCCCGATTTTATCGATTAATTTGAATTTATTGTTTTGCCACGATTTTATTTTTTTAGAAATCGAGGAATCGTGATTTTTAATAGAAATATTACCAAATGTTAGAATTAGACACTTTGACAATATGCCAGTGATAACAGTAAAGAGAAAAGAATGATCAAACCACATGTTGGCGCATGTGATTAACCGCTCACATGTGACGCGCTCTGTGAAGGACCATAAATATAGCGGTAGGCGTCATTCACACAGAATGTGCTTTTGTGTTGACAAAGATGCGACGCGGGCAGTGGAATAGGTAAAACATGCAAGAAGATGGGAGTGAACTTCTTTTAACTTGAGCGCAGTGTTTTTAGAATGTCGTTTCATGCATGAGACACTGCAAGAGACGCGAGCGCAACAGTCAAACACATCCATGTTTACACAGAAAAAACAATGGAAAAGCAGCGCAATTGAATAAAAAACCTGTAAATAACTACTACTCTATGTCTAATATTTCATGTTTGCATCATGGTGAGAGGCTGAAAGCTGCTGTTATTTTTAAAGAACATTTATAGTTAATAAAAGTTTACTGGTGTTATACCTTCAATCATTTTGAATTTGAATTACCTTGACTTTTGAGATTTTCTAAAATAATTTTCCTCGTATTATTTCTGAACACAATATGTATAAGACAAGTTTGTACAATATGTAGTTGTAGTTTTTGCATCTTTTCTGCAAAGATATTTAACAAGTGATTTGTTTAACATTTACATCATGTTGACAACTTCATGTGTGCTGCACTTAGAATAGAATTTTATTTCTTTCTTTAACTAGAGGGTTAATAAAGAAAAAGTAACTTGAATCATGTTGTAGTTACATTTTCAAGTTGACTAGTTAAAAATCGTAAAAAATCAAGAATCGGTCAAACTTTCTGGAAAATCGAGATTTAAATTTTTAGCAAAATCGCCCAGCCCTACTCAAGGGTAAACAATGCTCAAACTAGAGAGGCTGCATAAACATAAAATGATAAAAATATCATTTGTCACTCTATATCTCCCAATAAATATGTTTTAGTAAGATGTTTAAATGCTTAGTTTCATGATCAACGCTCTGTAGTTTCAAAAGATATAATGCAATGCAATACAATGGTGATTGAGAGATGAACAAATAAATGTTTCTCAAAAGCCTGATGGATTATATCTGCTACTCACATTTAAACATGATTTTTGTATGGATAATTTAGTAAAGTTGCTTCAGTCCAGTAAGTGTTCATCTTGAAATATTAATAGCAATATAAAAGTTATTCTTATGTTTACTTGAGAATAATGGATATTTTTACAATTATACTAAAAGGCCTTTTACTTGCTTATAAACTATTAATCAGATGGCGTAAGATGTAGTAGATTGAGTACAGCAGTTTTTTTCAGCAAATGTTAATAATTTAGAGGCCTTAGAAAGATGTGTATCAAATATGATACAGTAGGCTTTATAGGGTTAATGCGTATTATTGAAAAATGGCTCATCAGTTACCCGATACCAACCTGCATCTAGTGCTGTTCAGGTATTGTGGTACTACAACAGCATGTTGCTTTTTTTGGCCGGGGACTGCTGTTCTCAACTCTGCCTGTGTGCTCTAGCGCCCCCTGGTGAACGAGATGATAAAGGGGTGCAGGTGGAGGCGCAGGACCTCGGGTATGAAACGAGTGGACGGAGTGAGACAGAGGTGGAGGGCAGTAGCACAGGTAGACAGGGGAAAAACTCTTCTTTTTAATAAGACTGCATGTCAGCGTTCCTGCATGGAAAGGCGATTTCAGACTCTCCTATCTCCATTGATGATCCATGCTTTGCAAGCTGTTACTGACTGCATGCTCATAATAAACAGTGGTGTTACACTTTGGGTAATTTAAAGGGATAGTTCACCCAGAATTGAAAATACTTCCATTAAATCACATTGTTCCAATCTTGTATAACTTTTTACTCCACATAACACAAAAGTTTAGCAGAATGATGGTGCTCTTTTTTTCCTGTTGGTAAAAATCACAAGGGTGCGTAAACAGTGATAGAATTTTAATTTTTGGGTGTACTTATCCTTTAACCTTGGTTATGTGTTTGTTAGCACGTGTTTGTGTATGCTCAGTTTGTTTTAACATGGTTTGCATCACTTCCTCTGCATGACCAAACCATCCCTGATTTAATAATGTAACTAATCTTTGAGGACTGTAACTTCCTTCCACCATTTCTATAATTTTCTTAAATCCACCAGTTTATGTCTTTGTGTGTTTTCTTTGTGTGTGTGTCCTCTGTGTGATTGATGTCAATATCAGATGTGGACGGTGTTTTGCGGTTGGTTTCCGCTCTGTCTCCTGTCCTTGTGGGCACTCAGGACCGATTTTCACCTGACACTACCGCATCCAGCCCCTCGTACCCCAGCTCTCCTGGCCTGAGCTCCCCTCGACCCTCCGACCCTCACGCCGACCCCACCCTGCACATCCAACAGCTCAGGTCACAGATCGAAGGACAGCACAAAGTCATCCAGCACCTCCAGAGGCAGCTGCGTAAGAAGTCTTTGTCGTCTGAGCTCCTGAGTGTGACCTATGACCCCACAGCAGGTGAAGAAGAGGAGGAAACAAAGATGATGAAGTCTCAAATCGCCCAGCTGAGCACTGAGCTAGAAAAAGAGAGAACCCTGAACAGAAGCAGCCAAGCAGGCTCTCCATCCAGGTGGCTTTCCATGATCATCATCAATATTTCTGCTTCATCTTTTGGCTTATTTATTAAATGTTATCATCTCTCTCTTGGCAGAATCGAGTCTCTGGTCCAGTCTCAGGCCCGGGAGTTGTGTGAGCTGCGGGAACAGATCCGCGTGTCTCGTGGTTTGGGTGTGGAACAGCGTAAACAGTTTCTGGAGCTCAGAAGAGCTTTAGAGGAGTTACTTCAGCCCGATAACATGCAATCCGCTCGGGGAACCCAGCTCAGAGAGCAGCTGGATCACAGCCTGAGCCTGCTGGAGAGACTGGAGCAGGGTAAATATACACAAAAACACAGAGAATGGAAGAGATGGGAAACTTTGCGCAATAATATA
>NW_015555881.1:1374538-1379893 GCF_001515605.1 Sinocyclocheilus anshuiensis
AATATAATATATATATATATATATATATATATATATATATACAGTATAAAACTGAAATAGTATCTTGATACTAAAATAACACTGGTTTCACATACTATTTAAAACAATTGTAAGCAGCATAGTATAGTATATACTGTACTGCAAGTAGCATAACAGTAGTATTCCATTGTAAACATAGCCATAAATAAACTAAAATGTTGAAGTATAAGTGTGTTTTCTGTTATCATTTAGTTTCTACTGGAGGGTCTGGTATGGATAATGAGGAGGAAGCAGAGTCAGAGATGAAGCTCAGGTGAGAACAGCTTTCAGCTTTATATCTGCTAAAAACGATGTGCTTGTGATATCACAGTTAATAAAATCTCAGGGAAGAATCATATTGTAATAGAAGAGTTTGCATGGTTAAGCTGTAGTGTACACTTGAGTCTGTTGCTACTATTATCCATTAATCCAGCTGGTGTTTGATGCCATAGTCTTTGGCTTCCTTCTGACAGTGTTTGTGAGTGGGTGTGGGAGGAGCTGCAGTACCTGCGCTCTCAGATAGAGGGCGACAGAGAACAGCAGCAGCTACTGATGGTTTATTTGTGTAGGCAGAACCAGAATCTTGCCATTAGTACACAGCATTACATTGACCTGTGAGTGCTGCCTGCAAGGGCATGTGTGCAGTGCAGTGTTTCTTATCTCTATAACAGAAATCTTTTAAGGCTTTAGTCATTTATGGTTTTTGTGTTGTATTTTCTCTTTGGGTGACGGTCTTTACAGCCAGATCCAGGCTCCATCCCAATTTATATACTATCCATATTATATAGTATGAAAGATTATTATTATTATTAATGTGTCCCAAATTATGCTACCGTTGAAAGTTTTTTTTTTTTTTCACTTCAGCAAGGATGCATTAAATTCAAAAGTGAATTGACAGTAAAGACATTTATAATGTTACAAAAGATTTGTATTTCAAATAAATGCTGTTCTTTTCAACTTTTTTTATTCATCAAAGAATAAATAATTATAAAATGTTTCCAAAAAATATGAAGCAGAAAAACTGCTATTTTCAACATTGATAATAATCAGACATGTTTCTTGAGCAGCAAATCAGCATATTAGAATGATTTCTGAAGATCATGTGACACTGAAGACTGGAGTAATGATGCTGAAAATTCAGTTTTGATCACAGCAATCAATTATATTTTAAAATATATTAACATAGAAGACACTTATTTTAAATTGCAATAATATTTCAAAATATTACTGTTTTTCCTGTATTTTTGATTAAATAATTGCAGCCTTGGTGAACAGAAGAGACATCTTTCAAAAAAAACAGTTAAAAAAAATTACAGTTAAAACTTAGAATGATAGTGTTTGTTTTTTGAGATTTTTGAAGCATGCATCCATGCATGCTATTTAAACTAGTAGCTTCCACAGCAGATTTTAAATGAACCTAAACTTTAAATTAATTTTAAGTTAATTAATTTAACTAGATGCTAATCTAGTATCTAGTAGTAGAAGTATAGGATTTGGGATTTAGCCTTACTCTTTTACAGCCTAATTTCCTTATTATCTTGTGTGTTGTTTTTGTTGTGTTGATTGTTGATGTTTATCATCTCCCTCTGATTGATTCCTGACAGTTTTGTTCTCTCTGTAATTATTTGTGTGTGTGTGTGTGTGTGTGTGTGTGTGTGTGTGTGTGTGTGATCACACTGAATAAACTGAATAAACTGTTCATTATCACACAGAAACACACTTCTCTAATTCATGTCATCACTATTTCTCCTCCTCTCGCCACCCTATCCAACCAACCATCTCTCTCTCTCTGTTTATCATTCTCAGTGAAAGTAGGACTCATCTCCATAAAGCAGGATTTGAGCTGCAATCCTGTAAAGCGAGCATGCGATGGGAACAATCCTGCACAGGGCAGGTTAACACCCTGTGAGAGAGTGTCTGTGTGATCCTCTGTTTAGAGAAGTTAATTTCTTGCCATCTGAAGTGTGTGTGTGTGTGTGTGTGTGTGTGTGTGACAGACTCTCTGCAAAGCTACAGGAAAATGACTGGCTCATTCAATCTCTGCAACATCAACTGCGAATGCAAGTTCCCAGAATGCACCAGTGCTCAGACTCCGAGATGAGTGACAGGCTGTCCATTGAAGGCACAACCTCCTTCCACGACAGCCCTCCTGCTGGCCCCAGGCAGACCCCCAACAGACCTCACACAGGTAACACTCACCTGATCAGGTGTAAGTTTGTTTCTAAACGCATCTGATTGCATCTCAACTAACACATTAGAATCCCAAATTATAACTGAACGTTCGTGAACATCCTTCAAATAAAGTTCTTCAATGTTTTATCAGCCTAGAACGGACTCCGTGGTAATAGATGAATGTAATCTCAGTTCAAGGCAGAGCACCTTTTAAATCAAGCTGAATTATTTATCCAGTAAACCTTCACATAGGGCTGTAACACTGAAGTCTTGTTCAATTTCTCAGAGTCTCACAGTCTCAGTGCTTATGTAATATTATTCTGTGTAAACTGAATTGTCCAGTTCTGCGTTTAGGTGGTGTTGATGCTTTGTCTTATTGAATTATAAGTTCGGTTTAAGTAACAGAAGTTGATGTTTTATTAGTATTATTTATATACTGTTACAGTATTTATTAGTATTTTCAATTGGATTTATTTTTGTATTTTCGTTTTTGTAATTTTCTTTGTGTTTTTTTTTATATTTAGGTTTATTTTTGTTTTAGTAATTTTAGTACCCGTGTTATTTTAGTATTATTTATCAATTCTGATCATATTTATTCATATTTTCGGTTAGTTTTTATTTTTGTATTTTCAGTTTTCATTTGTGCTTTTGTCTTTTTAAAAATGTTTATTCCACTTTATTTTTGTTTTTTAAATAAATGTAGTACCAGTGTTATTTTAGTAAACTCTCATAGTATTTATTAATATTTTACATTTTTAGTATTTATTTTAGTAATACAATTTTAGTAGTTTATTTATTTATTTATTAATTTTTTAGTAATGTTATGTGCTTTTGTCTTTTTTGAAATTTCTGTTTAGGTTTAATTTATTTGTATTTTGAGTGATTTTAGTACTCTCAGTCCTTTTCAGAATTTCAGTCCATTGCCATGGCAAGTTTAATTTAAATTTCTATTTTTGAGTTTTAAATTATTTTTGTAGGTGTGATGCATAATTGCAATACTTCAGCAAAACGTATTTATTATTTATCACTGATTGTATCTTTTGAGGTATTTTAGTGAACACTGAGCCCAACCCATGTGTGCTGTCTTGATATTAAATATGCATTTATCTATTTTTGTTAATCTGCAGGCTTGAGTATTAGAATTGTGTAGTGAAACGGCAGGAGTCCTGTTACTGGTTATTACAGATGCATTATTCAGTATGCACTGTTATCTCCTCTGCCCTCCTGAGAGCCTTTAAGAGCCCTGAGCCAGTGGGTTGCTGATTTGTTGAGTTAGTTTCATGCAAACGGATAGATTTTATTTATTTTTTTTTAAGTAAAAGCATTGGCACAAGATGCTGGAGTAACTCTCATAGCACTACACTAGCCAACAGAAGGAATTTGTTACTCCTGATGTCTCTTCAGAACGACCTGGTTCAGGTTTCCCAGCAGCTGGGACACAATAGATCAAGAGATTGGAGATGTATTCAGTGAACGCGTGATGAACAACACTGTATTTACAGGTTGTTTAGCACCAACGTTATTAGAAGCGAGGGTCTCATGTTAAGTGATGTTCGTGAGAGTGTTACTGCTGTTCTAAACTTTCTACTGGTTTGAAACTATACTGACATCTGGTCAGGTCTAGGTTAACAGTAGCTCGGCTCTGGACATGAGTCAACAAATTGTGGTCCAGCGTCTCTCGTAGCAGATGGAGAAAAGTGCTCAAAGTCACCAAAGAGGAAGGTAAAACTCAAGCGGTAATGTTTTCTTAACTGTCCAGTTCTGCGTTTAAGTGCTGCTGATGCCTTGCTGTCTTGAATTATAGGTTAGGCTTAAGGAACAGAAGTTGATTGTTGAACCAGTGCTATTTTAGCCTTATGTATGTACTATTACAGTATTTTGTAATATTTTTAATTAGCTTTTATTTTTGTTTTCAGAATGTTTTAAATTCTACTTTTTTTTTATGTGCTTTTATCATTTTTGTATATTTCTATTTAGAATTTATTTAATTATTCTATTTTTAATTTAAATTCTATTATTCTACTTAATTTTCAATATTAGTGTTAGTAATTTTAGTACGTAGTACTTTAACTTATTTCAATTAGTTGTTGAGGCAACATTTCTAATTTTAAGTTTTTCATCTAATATTTCTATTTTATTTCAACTTTAATTACCAAAAACAATTTTTATCCACCTTAGTTTTCAACGCAGAAGTAAGCCGTTTTCTGTGAATGTGCGAGACTTCCAGTTCATTAGCCACTGCGGGGAAATAACGAGAAGAATAACAAGGTGCAGTAAACGTTAAAACTGTTTGCACTACAAACCAGTGTGTTCATAATTAAGATAATACATTAAAATAATGTGGTAAGACATAGGGCTGGGCGATATAGCTAAAAAATGTATCAACTAGGGATGTAACGATTAACCGCGAGCCGAACCACTGTATTTTTAAATTAACCCAATTTATTAAGACAAACAAATATTTTTAGTTTTAACAGTCAAACACAAAATAAAAATTAAACAAAAATATCTAATTTCTAATGTTTTATATGCAGATTAAATAGGTCTGAAGGAAACTTTTGGCTCCCGAAGCCACAGGAGGGCACAATGAGCAAAATAATGCAGCACATTAAATTGCCATGCAAAGGAAATAACTGTCTATAAAAAGAAAAAGTGCATTACGTCTAAATTAACTCATATAAATCAAACATAATTTCGTACATTGCATAAACTATTATGAATAAAATAGCATCATGTATTTATGCACTGCTTAATACAAAGAGTCGAATCGCCCATCACACAGATTGCCTTTAAAAACATATGAGATGAATAAAAATATTTAATTATATAAAACATGCAACAACGTCACTTACATCATCATCACCGCATCTCGCGCTCCACTAATGACGCTCCCAGAGGCACACCTAACATTTGATTGTACTATTTTTGCATTCAAATGCAAATGTTTAATTTAAATTCGACTAATATAAAAAAAAATGTATTCACAATCTCTTCATCACAGGCAGGCACAGCACTCAATTCAGCATGTGTTCGTGTTTGTGTGTGCGATCTGCGTCACTCATAGCACATGCCTATATCGTGCGCTATATTGAAAATTTTTTCTATCGTTATCGAAGAGGGTGTACCGTCGATAAATATCGATACCGTTTTATCGCCCAGGCCTAG
>NW_015555881.1:1380917-1383746 GCF_001515605.1 Sinocyclocheilus anshuiensis
ATGACGCTCCCAGAGGCACACCTAACATTTGATTGTACTATTTTTGCATTCAAATGCAAATGTTTAATTTAAATTCGACTAATATAAAAAAAAATGTATTCACAATCTCTTCATCACAGGCAGGCACAGCACTCAATTCAGCATGTGTTCGTGTTTGTGTGTGCGATCTGCGTCACTCATAGCACATGCCTATATCGTGCGCTATATTGAAAATTTTTTCTATCGTTATCGAAGAGGGTGTACCGTCGATAAATATCGATACCGTTTTATCGCCCAGGCCTAGTAAGACACACCAGTTTGCAGTATCAAGCAGCAAAACGAGCTGTTTTGTACAGCTAAAAATAGCTAGGTGGATGAGACCGGAAGCCAGACACATTCAATTTACAAATGGCCGCACCTGCTCTTACAGGAAAAATAAAGTGGGTCAAATTAACAGTTTACCTTATTAATAAGTGTCCCCTTATTGCGCTTGGTTCATCTGTGCATGTTATTATAAAGACAAATATTGTTTTCATTATCTTACATAAAAATTTATTTGTAGTGTATATTTCTCAAGGATCATGATGCTGAAAATTCAGCTTAGCATCACAGTAATAAATTACATTACATTTTGAAATGTATTCAAATAGAACTGTTATATTGTAATAATATTTCACAATATTGCTGTTTTTACTGTATTTAAATAAATGCAGCCTTGGTGAGCAGAAGAGACCCTAAACTGTTCAATGCTGGTGTGTCTAATATACCTCATACTTAATATAATACAATTGAATGATGGCAAAGGAGACATACTCAAAATTGCTGAAATGCTAATAGCATGTTTTTGTACTCAAAATTCACCAGTTATTCTTGTACACACTTGTAAACAAGTCTTTCTTGTCGTTTCTTGCAGGGCTGATGGCAACCAATGGCGATGCGTTTTCAGATACGGGGCTGGGATCTGGGGGCGTGGCTGTTGAAGGGGGCGTGGTCGATGGTGAAGAGGGGAGTGTCGGAATGCTACAGCGGGAGAATGGCCGTCTGCAGGAGCAGCTGAGAAGCAGCGAGGAACTGAACGCTACACTTCGTAGTGAACTGGACCTCACTCGATCTGTCCTGAAGCACAACCCACAGAAAAAGGCCAAAGACAAACAGTCGGAGCAGCAGAACACATCAGCGAGCAAGACCATCAACTCAGGTAGAGTCCGAGAGCTTTAACGTTATAGAATGTAAATAGATGCAGAATTAGCTTCATCCACATTTGTTCTCACTCCCTCTTAGATCTGTTAGCAGAACACCTTCAGGAGATCCGAGCATTGCGTCAGCGTCTTGAAGAGACGATCAGAACCAATGAGAGACTCCGAGAACAGTTAGAAAGAAAATTACAGGAAGCTGAAAAAGACTCAGGTGAACACACAAAGCATACACATTCATTTCATGTTTGAAGTTGCTCACGACGCTCCTCAAATCTTCTAATCACTTAAAATGTGTGTGTGTGTATCTGATCAGCAGCCACTAACATCTTCATCGCTGGTTCTGAGGAGCAGGCTCACATCAGCAGTGAACTCCACTTCCTCCTCGCCCAAAACCACACACTCAAAGAGCAGCTCAACCAGGGAGTACGAGGTAGCATAGTCTCTAAACTGTTAAAACTGCTTCTGGATGTGATCTGTCAGCTGTTGTCACAGATGTGTGTGTTTTAAACAGATAAACAGAAGGAGAACGACCGCCTGAGGGAGACTTTGGCCAGACGAACTGCTAAACTAGAGCTGAGCAGAAAAGAGTGTGAAACACTGAAACAGGAAAGAACACAACTACAGGACAACCTGTATAGGTAATACATACGGGACATCCATCCACTGGAAATTGTTTCTCTTTATAAAAGAGATCAGCAGCAGATACAGTGGTTTGGTATCATGTAATGTGTGTATCATATGTCATTCTCAGAGGGACTGTGTAATGTTTTAATTATTGCAATTATTTGTAATCCAGGAGGTAAATGTGTAATTGGCTAATGAGTTTCATGTTACGGACACACACACACACTCATTATGTCGTCCCTGAATTTTTCAGTTGTTGCACATCAGTGTTTCCTACATCTTCATTTACATCTACAAATGAGTGTCTTTAACTAGGATCAACCAGTTAATATTTGAATGGTTTTAAATCTTACAAACATTTTAGTTCACAGCATTTTTCAACTGCTAAAAGCCAGTTTTAAGTCTGATTTCATTTTTAGAGTGATTCAATACTGAATCAGTCAGAATGATTACTGCATTAACTAAGTGACTCAGTGATTAATGCAGTAAGCACTCTGTCCGATTCATTGTGACTGATTCAGTAAGTGATTCAATTTTTAGTGTAGTAATTGTTTGCGCTCATCCAGTGAGGGAGTTGGTTGTCTGACAAATTCAAATCTGTTTAATTCAGACTCATTTGTAATTTGGTTTGACTGATTCAAATAAAATAAACCATCTAAAAAAATCTGACATCGAACACAGTTGCACGAATGATAGTTTTACATGCAACCAGTGGGGACAACATAAAAAGTTATTTTGTGCATGCACTGATGTGTGTGTGTGTGTGTGTGTGTGTGTGTGTGTGTGTGTTTCAGATTGCAGTGTGAGAACAGTCATCAGAGGCAGCAGTTGTTTGACACCCAGCAGCTCTTGCAGTCTGTGCGTGTGGAGCTGCAGGTGCATGAGCACATGAAGAACTCCACACACACTCACACAGGTGTGTTCAAACACACACGCACACACACACACATGCGCAGTTTGAGACGCCCCTGATATCTGTGTGTGTGTGTGTGTGTGTTCAGGTGAGGGCCGTGGCTCTGGATCTGAGAGC
>NW_015555881.1:1384028-1386489 GCF_001515605.1 Sinocyclocheilus anshuiensis
GTTCAGCAGCGGATCTGAGCGAGCTGTTGGCTGAGATCAGACAGCTGCGTGTTCAGCTGGAGAGAAGCATCCAGATCAACACCACATTGACACAGAGACTGGAACTACAGCTGCTGACCCGCACCGACCCCAGATCAACCGTTAACATCAACTACCTGCTACCTAAAACAGGTACACACACACATCACAAACAAGTGTCTTTATTTGAAATGCGTTAATTATTAGGGATGCACCGAATATTCGGCAACCGAAATAAGCAAAAAGGCCGAATAATATGTACCGAACAATGACTAACGCGATCAAATAGAGGCACGCACTAATGCAGCAAGCAACAACTCCATCGACATTCATAAATGATAGTATTGTAATTTTACTGTCGTTCTGTAAAATAAAATAAAAAAGTAAGACAATAATAATGATGATAATAATTACCCGACAAAAGCTCTTAATACATTTATTATAACATTCACACAGTGTTCAAATTGGGATCTGTAATAGGCTATATTCTAATGTTTTAAAAGAATTCTCTTCTGCTCAGCAAGGCTGCCTTTATTTGTACAGTAAAAAATAACCTACATGCCTGATTCAAGTCTCAAAAATGGCCAAAAAATATTATTTTACTAACTTATTCATTTTAAGTTAAATTGTGCTTTGTTGGTATAATGTCTGCTAGAATGTAAAAAAAAAATGTTCAGTGTTAAGTCAATATTTTTAAATTGCTGTTTTGTAAGATTTTTTATTTAAAAAGCAGGACAAAACAGTAAAAAGTACATTTTGGCAATTTAATTAATGCAATGGTGAAAAAAAATAGGCCTACATGGGGGAAAAATGTGAAAAACCGTATTCGGCCTTCGGCCCAGTGTTTCATTTTGTTCGGCTTCGCCCAAGAATTTTCATTTCGGTGCATCCCTATTAATTATTTGAAAGCAATTTTGTTAAAGCAAGAAATCTGATGAGGTTACAGTGATTTTACAAAGTAAACTGTAACACAAATGACAATGTGTCAGTAACAGAATAACAAAGTCTTCAGTAAATACTAGTAATTGGAAGAGGCAGATTCTAGAAAACAATTGTTAAAGCAAAAGACAGAAATGTCTTTTTCTTTTGTTTCTTTCTTTCATTCTTTGTTCTTTAATTCTTCCTTCAATTTTTTCTTTTGTTTTCTTGTTTCATTCTTTTTGTTCTTTCATTCTTTCTGTCTTTCTTCCGTTTGTTTGTTCTTTCTCTTTCTTTGTTCTTTTGTTCATTTTCTTTCATTCTTTCACTCTTGTTCTGTTCTTTCGCTCATTCTTTTGATCAATCTTTTGTTTGTTCTTTCTCTTTCTTTGTTCTTTTGTTCATTCTCTTTCATTCTTTCTTTCTTTTGTTCTGTTCTTTCGCTCATTCTTTTGATCAATCTTTTGTTTGTTCTTTCTCTTTCTTTGTTCTTTTGTTCATTCTCTTTCATTCTTTCTTTCTTTTGTTCTGTTCTTTCGCTCATTCTTTTGATCAATCTTTTGTTTGTTCTTTCTCTTTCTTTGTTCTTTTGTTCATTCTCTTTCATTCTTTCTTTCTTTTGTTCTGTTCTTTCGCTCATTCTTTTGATCAATCTTTTGTTTGTTCTTTCTCTTTCTTTGTTCTTTTGTTCATTCTCTTTCATTCTTTCTTTTGTTCTGTTCTTGCACTCATTCTTTCGATCGATCTTTTGTTCGTTTGCTTTGTTCATTCTTTTCTTTTTTGTTTTCTTTTTTTTTTTCGATATCTGTCGTTCTTTCTGTTCTTTTGTTTTTTCTTTATTTCAATCGATCTTTATTTTGTTCTTTTCATTTTTTTTTGTTTGTTCTTTTGTTCTTTCTACCTTTTTTCTTTCTGTTCTTTCTGTCATTCTGTGATTTGTTCTTTCTTTGTTTCTTTCATTCTCTCTCTCTCTCTCTCTCTCTCTCTCTCTCTTTTTCTCAGATGAAGCTGGTAAATCAGATGTTCTTCACTTGCATACAGACGCGTCCAGTACTGCATATGGTATGCATCTTTGAATTTTTCTGCTGTTTGTATGTTTATAAAGATATTGGTTAGTTTATGAACAGATTTACATTGCAATGATGAATCTAAAGAGCATGAAAATTAATAAGAAAATGCAGCCTGTTTATAGGACAGATTATCAATTACATTGTTTATACATCGTAGTAGTTTTTGTTTTAGTGGCATTATGTGGGTTTGTGAATAAGATAATAGTTATTATTTTATACTATTTATTAGGGATGCACTGATACCACTTTTTCCAGTACTCGCCCGATACCGATATTTTTATTGCATTGGTACATTTTTTAAATATTGGGTACAGGAACCAAAAGGGTATGTATAGTTTCACACAGGCTGCTAGATTCACTTTCGCCAGAAAGTCATGTAGGTTGAAAATAAATGATGTTTATAGTGAATGCCCCTATGAATGGTTTTATTTTTACGATTTACGATTAATCCAAAT
>NW_015555881.1:1386790-1387628 GCF_001515605.1 Sinocyclocheilus anshuiensis
TGAATGTTTAACGTTATATTCATTGCATACATATACTTCGTAGTAGACATCCTTAACTCCTTTCTGCTGTCTGTTGTTCTGTTGTTGGTGTTTCTTTGTTTGAATATGGCGCTTATCACATGCTGTGTGGTATCGGTGTTTGGTATCGGGGCATTTTAACGAGTACGAGTACAGGAGACCAGTATCGGTGCATCCCTACTATTTATTGTTGTCATTGTCAGTCATTGTTATTGTTATATATTATTATTATATATATTTATTTTAATAAAATAAAAATACTATTACAGTAGAGAATTTAATGAAATAATCACAAAATAAAAGAGAATAAAGCTCAAAACATTGAGATGCAATACAGTAATGAGATTGCAGTTGGTGCTTAAATAATGACAAAATCATTATGGTTCAAAAAATTGACTTCAGTTTTCTTCATGCAATTGTTTTTTGTATGTGACTCCAAGATATTTTTGTGACGTTCGCTCATAAACCCTGAAAATAAAATGGTCATTTTCCACTTCTGTTTGTGTTCAGACAGCGGTAGTTCAGTGGACTCTGGTTCCCACGTTCTGTCCCGGCTGGTCCCAGGTCACCGACTGTGGGCTGACAGACGCGGGCGTCACGTTCTGGGTCTGATAGAGGACTATAACGCCCTGCGCAAACAGATCAATGAAGCCAAGAGACTCACTGCAGATCTGGACACACAGATACACGACTGTGGCCGGGTGAGAACACACACACACACTCACTCACTCAGTCTGGTGTGTGTTAGCGTCATGTTTCAGCACTGAATGTGCTTCCTGTATGTTCTCTGTGGGGTGTGTCAGGCTGTAGATCAGCCGAA
>NW_015555881.1:1387799-1388621 GCF_001515605.1 Sinocyclocheilus anshuiensis
TCTCTGGCAGTGTGAACACCATGCAGCAGGCTCTGGAGGAGGCCGCTCGACTTCTCAAACTGCTCTGGAGAGTCTCAGTACCCTCAGGAGACGCCACACACACTCAACAGGTAACACACACACCCTCCACTAAATGAGGACATACAGTAGACATCTGTTTTTTTTTTCATTTATATAAAGCTTAAATATAATGACTTCAGACTGAAAGGAAGATAACCGATAACTTAAATGCTTCATGAAATGTTCCTTTCATTAGATACAAATATAATGAAATGTTACCATCAGTAAGTGTGAAATGTATTTATTTATTTAAAGGGGTCATATGATGTTGCTAAAAAGAACATTATTTGGTGTAATGAAATGTGTTTATGCGGTTTAAGGTTAAAAAAACACATTATTTTCCACATACTGTACATTATTGTTTCTCCTCTATGCCCCGCCTTTCTGAAACGCGTCGATTTTTACAAAGCTCATCGGTCTGAAAAGCGAGGTGTGCTCTGATTGGCCAGCTATCCAGTGCATTGTGATTGGCCGAGTACCTCAAGCGTGTGACGGAAATGTTACGCCCCTTACCATACTGCGATGTTGCCCTGTGCGGCCGGAGTGATGATTCAAAAACATGAAAACCCATTATAAACGAGGCATTCGTTACATCCAGTGGGGACATAATTACTGATTATAATGACTTCTACTGTCTTTTTACGCGTTGCGTTGCATCGCGCCGCGTAAACATAAAACCATGTCTGCATTTGCATTTGTGATCGGACTCGTGTTTTGAATCATCAGTGGCAAATCCTTTAAATATGAAAACGTACTTACAGT